>NC_133341.1:577500-877500 GCF_030506205.2 Paramisgurnus dabryanus | reverse complement strand
CATATATACTTAGAATATGAAATACTAACATGTTACCAATTAGGTAAATTTTTTGAAGAGAAAATGATGTGGTGCATGCCATTGCAAGATTTGCCACACAAAATGTTTCAAAAATTGTTAACATGAGACAAAACAGCCCACCACAATTTCTCTATGATGTTCTGATATAGAGATATAAGTCTTACAGGGCTAACCTATAACACAGCAATGATGAAGAATAAGCTAACACACATATATGCATTTACACACAGAAGCAGAAATGGCAGAGTTAGGAAATAAGACTTTGAAATAAATGAACAATCTCCATATGCTTGATGTCCTTCAAGAGTTCATCAACCTATTTAAATGTTTCGCCTTTGTCAGAATGTCACTTGACTGTAAAAACGGATACCGTAAGAATGATTGACGAAATGTTTATTTAACATAATAATAAATGACTTCATAAAGTTAAATCATGCATCCATTGATGAAACCTGTGAACACAATTTCATTGAGTATACATTTTAAATAATAAATAATAATTTTACACTTAATATAACATAAAATTAGTAGTGTAAAGGCAAAAAATAGGCACATTTTTAATTCAAATCTTAATAAGCATGCTCTTAAGTATGTTAATGAGGGTCTGTGTTTCACACAGAGAGTATATAAGAGAATACTGATTTTTGGATTTGGAAACAATAAAGCAATGTTACATATTTTAATAGAAAATTTTTTAGGCTCTGTCATGTTAAATTGTCAAATAGTGGTATAGCTCTGCAATTATTGGCATGCGATTTTAGGCTGGGCCAATAAATAACTTATCCAGATATGCTTTCAATATCAAATTGTGTCAATAACAAATGTCATGTCATTTAGTAGATTTGCAGCATATTTGCTGGTGTGCATTTGTCTGTGTTCACTTTCATAAAGTGCAACTATTTAGTTGGGTTCTAGCAGGTCATGTATGTGAATAATAACCAATTGCATTATTACATAAAGTTTTGGGTGCAATATTTTAAAAAAGAACGTATAAAAATGTAACTACTTTGTATTATACATCATGTCAGGACACGTTTATGTCATGGAAGGTAGAATAGAATCCTAATGCTACTGATGTAAATACAGCCAGACATATATCCTCTTGATAGCAGCAATTCATTTCTGGAGGACCACTGCTCTGCACATTTTGAATGTTTCTCTCATCTGACACAATCAGTTTAGTTCAAAGAGATCTCTACTATTGTGCTAATTATTTGAAGCAGGTGTGTTGAGAACGACTGATCTAGAGAACTTTTACTTCGCACACATTTGTCAGAAAGATGAACCTGAAAGTAGATTTTATATGCAAATAACAATTAGGTCAGACCAATACTTATATATCATATACATATGCTATAGACATTGTTCATTGTTCTCATGTTGTAGCACCACCTAGTGGACAATCTCTGCAATTTTTTGCAGTTGCTATGGATATAAATGGCATCGACTTTACCATATATGGTGGCAGACAAGGCACAGTATGTTGCTAATTGTTTAACCCTCTTTTTGGGCATCCTAATATGTTGTAGCCCTGATACAACCAGCATGTGTATATATAATTATGCCTCAATAGTTAGTCTGTCTGAAACTAAGCTGATTAAACCACATCACTGTGTGACACTTGCATTACATGTGAACGGCCCCTACGCTAATATGATTTTGTTTTTCTCTCCCTGTCTTGTCCTCGACCCTGAGGACAATGGGACAAACAGACCCAGTTCCGGTAGATGTGAAAGTCGGCACACCTCTGATCTACTGGTCGTCCATCAATGTGATGCCCAGCTGATGCCTGACCAACGACCACCGGCAGAACCCGCTTAATCTCCGCTTAATCTCCGCTTAATCTCCTTATCCGTTTATATGTGTGTATATACATATATATCTCCCAAGGGTTTTTCCCTCCTAGGACTTTTTAATGTTTATTTCCTCGGCTAAACAACCCGGGGTTTTGTTTTTTTTCTCCTAGGGGGTTTTTTAGCCCGGGGAGGTAGCCTGCTTGGGCTTAATTTAGCTTCTTCTTCTAGACGTTACATTAGTAATACGCTCGTTCATAATGTCGAGTCATAGCCGCAGCAAATTTGACTGCTTATGCTATTGTGTATTATGTTGTACTATCTGTCATTTTTCTGTGCTTTTACTGCTTCTATTAATGTAAAGCTGCTTTGAAACAATTGAGTATTGTGAAAAGCGCTATATAAATAAAATTGAATTGAAAAATTGAATTGAATGACCTAAAACACACACACACACACACACACACACACACACACACACAGACACATTTATATAAGCAAGCAGAAATCGCAATGATGGAGAATAAGACTTAATACTCACATACAACAATATACACAGGAATAACATTAAGAACCATTGATCTAGGGGAAAGTTAAGGTGACACCCAATGTTCTAGATGTAAATATTTCCGGAATGATGAGCCACAAATCCTCACAGACACTTGAGAACATAAAACAAACAGGCCCATCAGTTTAGTTGTGATCGCACACCATTACGCTTGACTCGTACATGGTAAATGCTGGTTGGCATGTTTTCTAAGATATGTAATTATCCTAATAGACCATTATAAGAATCTGAAAGCAGATGTTATGTGCAAAATAACAAGTAGGTCAGACAAATATTTATGTGTTGTATACATATGCTATAGTCATCGTTCTTTGTTCTTAGGTTATAGCACCACCTAGTGGACAATCTCTGCAATTTTTTGCATGTGACCTTGGCCGGGGTCTATACATATTTGTACCAAGTTTTGTGTTAATATCTCATTCCTATCATAAAAGATAGCCATTTAAGTATTTGTGGCCCCGCCTCTTCGTACTTTTGACCATGGTGTTGCGACGACAAGTGCAAAGTTCAACTTTTTTTTGATAATTATTGATATTCAGTGTCTAAGGAATATTCCAGCACTGGATTGGTTCAGATTGGTCAAAAAACCTAGGACTAGTTCGCAAAAGTAGGTTTAAAAGAAAATGATGAATATCTAACAAACGACTCGACTGAGACAAATGCTTCTTGAGGAAAAGTTGTTCATTATAAGTACCTCTATTAAATGATATGAAGATCTTGTTGATATCTGAAACACTGCATAATACACAATCACTTAAACACTGAAAAAACGTGATAGCGCCTCCCGGAGGCCGAATTTTTTCTTACTCTGCACAGACCTTCAAGGCCAAGAGACAAACAGGCCCAACGCGTTTCGTTTCGATCGGCCTCCGTTAACCCTGTCTCTTAGCTGCTTTTTCTTGATTGGCCGATGGCGGCCATGTTCTTTTAGCTACGCGAAATTCCTTTTAGACATAGATAGGACCCTAGACCAGGAGCATCGGTGCCAAATCTCAAGTTGATTGGTCGCATATTTCTATAGTTACAGACCTTCAAAGTTGAGGTGGTGTTATAGCGCCAACTGCTGGTCAAGCGGCGCAATTTTTTGCACGTGACCCCAGAATAGTCCCCTGTATATGTGTACCAAATTTGGTGTCGATACCTCTTTCCAATCCCAAGTTATAGCCATTTAAGTCCAAGAGGCTCCGCCCATTGGGGCGTTTGGGCGTGGCTTTACGACGGTGAGTCGAAAGTTCAAATTTTTTTTGATAACTTTTGATATTCACACTCCAAGGAATATAACAGCACTGGAATGGTTCCGATCGGACATAAAAACTAGGACTAGTTCGTTTTTATTTTTTTTGACAAAATCGAAAATAGCGAAAAAAATTTCATGACGGAAATGAAATCGGAGATATACGTTTTGTTCGTCTTGACGCAAGGATTCCAGTGATATAAAACACTTGACATTTGGACAAGATTTGTGGAAGTTATGAGCATCAACGCGTTTGTTATTGCTATAGCGCCACCTATAGGCCAATCGGGTTGATACTCTATCAACCTCTCCCCAAATTGGGTCCTACCATTTGGCCAAGTCTCAAGTGTCTAGGCCTTACGGTTTGGTCTGCACGATCCGTTTTACGGCAGAAGAAAAATAATAACTAGAATAATCAATATAGCTGCAAGCAGCGATTACCGGGGTTCAAGCCATTTAGATCACAAGACGTTTAAGGACATGGCCATATAGATATTCTGCATTGTATATTGTACACACACATGTTTACCTGAGAAAGGAGAAACAAGACTTAATACTGACATGGTTACACTCCCATTTGGAATGTAGTTTTTTTTATAAAAAACATAAAAATATAATTCTTACTGCAAATGTTGTGTAAGTGCCTCCAAAATTATGTTCACGTTTCACAGCTATCATAAAGTGACATGAGTGTTAAAACTGATAATTCAGAACAATTGAAGTGTTAGTCTTTCACTAAATGTGATTTTAATATTATAACAGTAAAATCATGAAGTTAAAGGTCCAGTGTGTAAATTTTAGCGGCATCTAGTGGTGAGGTCACGAATTGCAACCAATGGCTTAGTCTACTGCTCACCCCTCGCTTTTGAAACACATAGAGAAGCTACGGTAGCCGCCACCAGACAAACATGTCATCGTCGGAGACAACTTAGTAAAAAAATGTCCGTTAGGGGCTTCTGTAGAAAAATGGCGCCACAAAATGGTGACTTCCATGTAAGGGGACACTCGGTGTATGTAGATAAAAAGGTCTCGTTCTAAGGGTAATAAACACATACCGGTTCATTATGAAAGGTCTTTATACACCCCTGATAATATCGTTTTTTATATCATTTTGCATTTCTGTCAAGAGATCCTTCTAAAATTTACACACTGCACCTTTAAATGTGAACAGATTTCTATTAATAGTAAACTTAGTTAAAGAGTAATCATCATCTGTGTTTTCTGTGAGTGCAAATGTCAGCCAGTGATTGATCCTCTTCTACCATCTAGTGGACATAACGGAAAATTGCACCTAAAAACCACAATAAGGAATTTGAGTATATTGCCTGATCTCAATAATACATTGTATGCTTTGTCATAAGCTTTAGGGGCCGTTCGTCAGAGCCGTTTTCAAAATGACTGTGTGATAGCTATACTTCTGCAAAGTTGTTTTTGTATTTGATATATATATATTTATACAGTGTAGAGAAAATTGTACTGCACTGGCTTTACTGTTGTTGAGTGTAAGAACTGACACAATTTAATAAAACATAACCAGATACTTTATCTGAATGGTGGATGATGTTATTAAATTGTGTCAATAACAAATATCATTTCATTTAGCAGATTCATGTTCATGTCCTTTAATCGAGTACCATGAAGGCTTTCTGTTTTAATTAGGTAAATAAAGTGAGGTATGCAAGTTATTAAACCGTATATATTTTTATGGACAAAAGGAACATATACACAAACATGCTCTGCACATTTTGTATGTTTCTCTCATCTTAAACAGTCATTTTAGTTCATAGAGATCTATTTTGTAGGTCTTACTAAATGGTTGCTTGTTTAAAGGTGCAGTATGTACATTTTAGCGGCATCCACTGGTGAGGTTGCGAATTGCAACCAACGGCTCAGTCCACTGCTCACCTCTTGCTTGTGAAACGCATAGAGAAGCTATGGTAGCCGCCACCGGAAAAACATGTAATTGACAGACAACTTAGTTTGTCCGTTAAGGGCTTCTGTAGAAACATGGCGGCACAAAATGGCGACTTCCACGTAAGGGGACCTTGGTGTTTGTAGATAAAAACGTCTCATTCTAAGGTAATAAAAACATAACGGTTCATTATAAAAAGGTCTTTATGCACCCCTGATAATATTGTTTTGTATATTATTTTGCATTTCTGTCAAGAGGTCCTTCAAAAAATTACACACTGATATTATGTGCAAACATACAAGTATTTCAGATGACAGCCTCTGTCATATTATAGTAGGCCTAAAAGTAGTACTAAAGCTCTACATTTTTTTATATTTAACCACTGGCTATGTCCATACATAACTGATACAGATGTGTTGTTTATATCAAATGGAGTTAATAACAAATGATGTCATTAAGCAAATGTCAGTCAGATTTGCTATTAAGCACTTATTAGTGTTCACACATGTGCTGTGCTAGAGTAAGTTTTCAGCAAATCATTTACATTTAAAATAACCAATTGTATCATAACATTACAATTTCATTGCAATATTTCTATAAACAATTATTAAAAAACTTTATAAGATACATTATGACATGTTTATGTTCTGGAAAGTAGATTAGAATACTAAAGCTACTGATAACCAAATATATATTCTCTTTAGGTATGATTATTAGTTATTATTTCTAATGTTGGCCTATTATTGTTCTTTAAGGATCCACATATTTACAGCAATCTTTTTCATACCTTTAGGATTTGAAAAATTCTAAGACAACATTTGAAGCTTTATAACTTTATTGGGTTGTTTCCCACAGGTTTAGATTGATGCATGACTAGCCATTAGTTATGTAAAAACATGTAGGTACTTTTTACAAACAAACCTTAAAAAAACATTACTGGTGTACATCTTAAGACAAAACTATGGCCCAGATATATTTAAAGGTAGGCCAGTGTAAGCTATTTTCAAGTAAGACAACTAAAACTTAAGCCTAAATTTTAGTCTGTAACTACACTTAAACCAATGGTCAGTAACATTAATCTCTAAGACTAGTATTCAAAGTTAGTCATACATTTTTATCTTCACGATTGAACACAACTGTTATTTAAATTATATTTAAATCCAAATAGTAAGACTGATTAGCCCTAACTAACTACTAATTCTTCAGACTAGTCATTAAAACACAGTCTTAATTATGTTTTTTATATTATATAGTTTTTTAAATAACATTACTAAAATATTTAAGGTATCATTTTTTATAACGAGTTGAATTTGAATCCCGAGCAGTTTTAACCTTACGGACATGTTACTATAACAACTACTCTAGGATGACCTTCGAAGAAACAAATAATTCAACATGAAGCTAAATCGTCAACAATGAAATCCAGCTAACTGAGTAATCCACGTATGAACGACAGACCCAGCAGTGAAGCACTACATTAAAAAGTCAATTCTATGCAATCCAGTTGAGAAAGGAGGATACATTTTTTTTACTAGATTTTAATACTGCTAACTGTGTTTTTAAAAATAAGTGGATAAAAAGTTACTGAAGTTGCAAAGGTAGTATATGGAACATCATACCAGAAATGATTTTTAAGAAATTGGGTGGTTTGGAATTTTTTTGCGATACAATTTTGATATAAACAAGTTTCCCATAAAACTGTCAGGTTTCTATAAACAGGTTTGTTTTTCTTGGAAGCGCATATATAAACATAACTTTTCTCCACATAGATCTGTTATTTGGAATAACAAGAATATTCTATACAAGAAACAGATCCTTATTTTACAGAAATTGGTATGATAATAATATAATATTAGTGAGGCAGTTATTTAAAGATGATGGTCACCTCTTTAATTATTGTGAATTCCTCAATCACTATAAGATTCCAGTAACTGCTAAGGAATTTGCAGTTGTATTTGATGCCATAACTAGTGGACTTATTTAACTCTTTCAATGTTATACATCTTATGATTGTAACTCCTTACATAATACTCAGTTATGTATTAATAGAGTAAATATTCTAGAAAAAAAAATTAATAACTTTTTTATAAGAACAGAAATGAATGTAGAAATGAATATTTGCCTAGACGTAAAGCATAGTAATCTGCAGTTCAACCTTTAAACAAGTTTTAATTTAAACTATTTGATTGTAATATTATAGTAATAAGTTTCTAAAATTAATATATATATATATACAGGGTTCTAAATTAACACCCGCCAACCCGCCAAATGCGGGTTAAAATTCATTTTGGCGGGTGTTAATAAAAACTTACTAGCCAGTTTGGCCGGTGATGCATGAGGCATTGCATGCAAGATACATAAAGCTTCGTTCTCGGTCATTTATCCCTCTGGCAGGACATTTCCCATGAACACTGTGCCGTAATACGTGATGATGTTTATACGCCAATTGGTGAAGAAGATTTTTTAATTCAGAACTATATTTTTAATTCAGAACTATATCTTTGGTGAACATGGTATTCAGATTCAAATGTGTTTTGCAAGAATGTATGTCTCATGCTTGTAAGCTGAAGACTAGCAGTCTTAAAGACTGCAATGTATGCAGAGTTTAAAATATGGTAACTGAGAGCAGAGCTAAAAATGCATAGGCTGACATTTAAGGAATGAAGTCACAACACCTGTCAAACATAAAAACATGCTAAAAACAACTACATGGGAGGGGTTTCAACTTTTAGAGAACTGTATATTAGGTTGCATTCTGAAAAAGACTCTTTAGTTGCCTGGCCACCAACTCGGCCTTATTGTTGTATGCAATAAAGTCATCTTTTGGCAATGGAACCCTCTGCTGAAAATTATTTTTCATAATCACTAAAAAAATCCACAACATTTGGCGACGAGGATGGGATTGGAAAGGAGCATGGAGGTGGATGACCGTTGTGGGCTGAGTTTGGATGAGCAGCATACACAGGACCAGGTAAGCAGTTTTTGCTTATTTACTGGTTTACTGTTGTGTTGCTCATCTGGGTTGGCTCATGGTGGAAAGACTTTCACAATGCTCTTCCAATATAAGAACTAAGATTAATACAGTTAAAAAGGGTTCCACTTCCAAGGATTGCATGGTGTGATTTGTTTGAAATGATAAAGAGGAAAAAATTCCTGAGCTCAGGTGGATAATCTGTGGTTTTGCTGAGAGGGCCTTTGATTGGACAGCATTAACCTGGAACAGATAATAGTTTAATAGCTAAGTGGGCTTCGAAGATAGCATTAAACAGAAATAAAATTAATCTGTGTGCATTTGTAAGAGGGCCTCGACGGATACAAATGGACTGTAACAGATTATAAAAATGCTTATTGCAAGAGGGCTTTGATAGATGTAATAAGCGGATACACTGTAAATGCATAATTGTATAAATATGAAAGTGATTTGGTTTTGGAAGCCAATACATGTTGCACTTTGTTAGTTTAAGTAACTATGTAGATGTTGATTTGACATTAATACAATATATCATTTACAGTGTATGGAAAAAAAAAAGGATAAAATTAAATAATCTGTGTTTATTCTGTAAAAGGGCCTTGATGGATACAGATAGACTGGAACAGATTATTAAAAATGCTTATGGTGTAAGCTGATACACTGTAAATGACTGATAGCATTGGGACAAAGTTATGTGATGGTGCAAGCCAATCCATGTTTTGCCTTAATGGGTTAAGTAGTGATATGTGTTGATTTGACATCAATACTGCATTTTATTTACAGTGTATGAAAAAAAAAAAGATAAAATTAAATAATCTGTGTTTACTCTGTAAGAGGGCCTTGACGGATACAGGTAGACTGGAACAGACTATTAAAATGCTTATGGAAAATAAGATAAAATTAAATAATCTGTGTTTATTCTGTAAGAGGGCCTTGACGGATACAGGTAGACTGGAACAGACTATTAAAAATGCTTATGGAATAAGCGGATACACTGTAAAATAATGATAGCAAAAGGAAAAGTACTTTGGTTTTGCAAGCCATTCATGTTTTATTTTGTTATTTTAAGGTAACAAACATATATGTTAATTTGACATTAATGCTGCATATTTTACAGTGTATGGATAAAAATGATATAAAAAATAAAACATAAATAAATAGAGCATGAAACAAAAGTGTTAAAAAGTGGACAGGGGTCTGCAAGGGCAGAATTGATTTTTATGAAACAGCTCTTTATATATGTTTATATAATAGAGGTCTGAATGGATAAAATATTATTCTGTGGATACCGCCCTAATGTATGATAAAAAGTTTGACTTGTGAGTAAAAGTGGAAAGGATCCTCAACAGTGAAAAACATGTGGTGTCATGTTTAAAGTGTGAATGACTGGGTGTATTTTATAAATAGAGTGAGTGCAGGCCTGACTGAGTGCTGTGGATGAAAGGAGCTAGCAGTGAAGTGAAATAATATAAGTAAAATAATAATAATAATATATTATTTATATAATAAAGTAATAAGAGATTATAAATAAAACTATAAGTAAATGGTATATATAGGTTGAAAGGAGGTTTTTACATCTATATTTTAAATCTTAATCCAATGAAAAATCTTTGTGCTTAAGACTAAAGGAAAAAATAGTATTACTTGACAAATGAAAAAAGTGAATTGAAAAAGAAACATTAATTAAGTAAGGAACTGCTTGAAAAACATTTGCAGTGTAGAAAAAGTAATATTGGAGAGAAAATGGTAAGCTTGATGTTTACTTAGCTTGAAAGTTAACTGGAATAAAAGTGTTTTTATTTGTTAATTTTCTAATTTAAAAAAAAAGTAAAAAAAAAAATGGCTAAATATGATAGAAAAGATTGAATGGAGAAGTAACAGGTGTAGTGAAAAGTCATAGTTGGTATTCTTGTGGAAATATCTATTGGGCAGAGATCTAATAAAGAATGTGTCTAAGAAATTGTCATGAAGGGAACATTTGATGTTGCAATGTGTAAAGAAATGGATATTGTAAATAAATCTATAGTAAATCAAAAGAAAGAAAAGAAGGATGGATTTGAAGAAAAAAGCATTGGCATAATTAATGAATTAAGGGGAACATATATATGATAGAATGTTAAAGGAAGTTGATAATGGAACAAAATAAAGTGTTAATCTATATTTATCATGCATACTGTAGAAGGTTGATTTCCAATACTCAAGGGCACTGTGGAAATTAAAGGTAAAATGTAAATGAAATGATCAGTAGATATAAAATAGGAAAATTAAAGTAAATCTGACAAATGAGGAAAGATACTAAATGAAAGAAATTTAAAGTATTATCAGAAATAGTATAAGTGTGTAGAGTAAAAAGACAAGTGGCATTGTTTACACAAAGAGGTGAAAAAGAAGATGAGGTAGGAAGATATACATAAGAAATAAAAATAAGAAAAACATTAAAAAGAATTAATGAAGTAAAATAAGAAGAGAGTAGAGAGGGAGAGTAAGGAGGAGTTTTTTATCTGATGGAGAAATGTGGATATGGGGAAAAAGATAAAGGTTGGCTTAGGCCATTGGCCTTACAATTTCTTAATTTAATAAAGGTATTAAGGACCTTGTGAGGCTGATCACTTACCCTCAGGCATTCATGGGGCTGGGAGAAGGACTAAGTTGTGGCAATGGAGAAATGAAAGAAATCCTCCAAACCTCTGACCTGTGGACTAACGTTACATGAGGAGGGACTATTTTTGAACATATCATAGCAGTGTGGCAGCCACTGCTTGGACTCTAAAAGCACAGAGAGAAAACTTGGAGACACAGAGAATCCAGTTTTGTTCAAAGACAATAAAACAGAGACTGAGGGAAATCCAGAAGGAGACCCTAGAATGACCACACTGTTTTGAAATGCAAAGTGAATAACAGTGATGACTCTTGTGTTCAGCTACTTTCAGCAATTTCTCCAAAAGCAAGCCAGAATCCTGTACCCATCATAAATGACTTTACAGCATCACCATCCCAGAAAGAAAACAACTTGAACTGGGAGGGACAAAGAAAACATGCTGAGGATTACAAAAAGCCTGGCCACGCCAAGAGAGACTTTCGCTATATCCATGTACCAGCTCTGTGAGTGAAGGGGAGAGGGTGACAGCAGCCTTTCAAAGTCCAGTTTATGGTCCAGTTGTAAGATTTGTTAAGAATATGATTCTCTGGACAAGTATTGCTAATTCAATGTATGTCTATAAACAATAAACAAAACCATGACCATATCTATTCTCATATCAAAATCACACTCCTGTTTACTGTTTACTGGTTAGGAAGATATGCATAATTTGAATTAAGCCATTGGATTTAGTGTTCTCCAGAAGGGTACAAGTATATTAAAGTGATATTAACTGAATCAAAGCAAATGTATATTAGTGTAATAAATAGTGATGTACAACAAACAATGAATACATTGGAAAATGTATTGAAGCACAAATTTCTAATGCAAAGTTATCAAAGTGGGAACTTCAGTGTATTATAATATGATCATGAGAAAGATATTCAACTTAAAAAGTGGAAAAAATAAAATATAGGACAAGAAATTGACATACCATCACAGGAAGGTAAATAAGAAGTAGTTAAGAGTATGGTTGAAAATCAGTTAATAGAATAATGACTTAATGTAACTGATTTATTTCCACAGGTCTCTTGTATACTGGAAAAAATCTGGGAAGCAAAGGATTTATGGGATATGATGGAAAAAAGCTACAAAGCCAGTAGGATACATCCATTATGTTTAAGAATCACATTAGAATTATACGTTTAAGTAAAATAATTGGTCAAGAAATAGTTCTCATAAAAAGAATAAATGCAGATGATAACAACATGCAAGATTAAGAAGATGTATTAATTGTTAAAAGATGTAGAGAACAAAGTACTAATTGAAGTATCCAATTAATGACATTGTAAGACTAACCAGTTGATATCCAGATCCACATTGCTAACAAATGTTTTCCCAGATGACAAATACTGTAATTGATCTTTGCTTTATATATTTAAGTATTCAAACAGAAGAAATATTTGTATGTTTTTATGAAATTAAACAATATACAATTTGGTATAGGAACAAAGAGGCTTTCAAAATAATGAGGGAATATATATTCAATGTACTGGACAAGTGGGGTTAATTTCTGCTACAATATTATCAAAGTAATTGGCAATCATAAAATATTAAACTTGTATAAAAATGAATGATATTTTATCACTGGTAACAACACAGCAGATTTGGAAGCTAAAGAAGCCTCAGAATGCCATACAGAAGTAGTGCTTCTATAGTGTTAATACAAAAGCCTTACTTAGAAGATAGAAGGAAAAAAAGAACACGCTGGATGTTAGGAATATTTTGTGGTACCTAAAGGGGGACAAAGAAAGACATTCAAGACATCTAATGTACACATTGGGGATAAATCATTCTATTGTACAGTAAAATGTTACCTTTCCAGATGGGTGGTTTTAATTTCAAATTAAAAACAGGTATTAAAGAACAAATTAAAATTAAAGATTAAAAAAAAAAAAAATGGGTATTATTCTCCATATTTGAGAAATGGTCTCCATATCTGAATTCAATACTGGTTAAATTTCTGTTCGGCAGGTAAAGTTTGTGCCAAGAGTAATGATAAAAAAAATAATGATAGAAGAAGTAATCCCTAGATTTGAAATACTATTAGGAATCATTTTATATAATGGATCAGAATTCATTTAAAAAACAAAAAACAAAGTGAATACTGCAACAATAAAGAACAAAGAAAAGACTAAGATGTGTTTACCATCCTTAATCATAAAAAGTATACCATCCCTTCAACGTCAAACTCAGCAAAAAAATGTGAAAGCATGAAACTGAACTGACTGGATGCTTTGTCTCTTGCAATAATGAGTGACAGACTGCAAACTAACACTGCATGGAATGCTTATTGGTCGACCAATGCCAATACCAATGTATGCGCAATACTATATAACAAAAATTCATCCCCAAAAAAGGACTTCCTCTGGAACGACTGCAGATGGAGCTTTTGGAACAATTACAAATAAAGATGAGGTCTTATATGATAAAACTAACTGTATGCATAAGCTATTTGTGTGCAGGAAAAAAGAAAAGGAGCCTGATGAGGAGATGGAGATAAAATGCCATATTATGCCATGGGATCTAGTGTATCTGAGGGTCTTCAGGAGAGAGTGACATAAAACAAGGACCAGGGAGAGCAGCTCTAACAGCAGGCCAGGGGGAAGGAGCACATCTGATGTCATCTGAGCCATTGCACAGAGTTCCTAAAATACTAGTCGGAGAAGAGGACAACAAAAACACGATACAGAAGAGGAGAGCTGGGGAGAAAAGGAGAACTTAAACACAATAATGAAGAGGAGAGCTGAGGAAAAGAAAATAATAAAAGACATGATACAGAAGACAACAACAGAAAAATTAAAAGCAATTCAAGCCTACAAAGAGATAAAAGAACGAAGAAATGACCACTCAGGGAATATCAAGCAATGGCAACAAAGTTAAGAAAAATATGTAAATGAGAAGAGACTTTCAGGAGCAACAACCAATGAATGCAAAGCAGTGGAGTTCACAAGCAATACACAGAGACAAAGTTGCTGGTAATGTGTAAAGGACACACAAAGAAAACTTCAAGGAATTAGCCATGAAAATTGAAAAATAAAGCTTATAACCAGTTTGACAATTATCAGCAACATATGGTAAATTCACACGACTACAGTCAATAATCAAACTTCTCTTCAATTAACTTTTCACCTATCAGCAAGGATCAGTAACACTTCAGCGAGGACCAGTAACACCAGTGAGAATTTATTCTACAATAATCTCTGCAGAACCAAAATTTAGATAAAATACTGAAGATACCAAAACAAAAAGGAGACAAGGACATCAACAGAAGAAAAAGGACGTCAACGGAAGGAAAAAAAAAATATGTTGGACATTTTATGGGAAACAAAAAAACATTATGAATGAATAGTACAAATGGGTAACTTTCAAAGCTAAGAGAAATTGGTATGAACAATTGCTTATTATGCTCTAAATCATAAAAGGTAGGAATAGTCAAAAGTCAACATGATATTACAGGGGGGTTCGATGTAACAAATTGACAAATTCTGGTGTTATAAAAGAGATGTTATAAAATTTTTAATAATTTGGGTGTTAGGTATGGAAAGGGTGGACAATGCTATTATATAGTATAGGAAATGAAAAAATGAAATCATAGCAGTGGACATATGAAGATCAAACAGTAATGTTAGCAGAATTCTTTTGGTTTAATTTTGATTTAATGGGAAATGTTAACTTATGGTGGTTTTGCAATTAGAGAAGAAATATATATGTACAAGACTAAGGTTAATTTAAGAAATCATCATGATTATATTGAAGTATATTGAACAAAATACTGAGAAAACAAATGATAAAACTAAAATAGTTTATCCCTAAATTGGTTTGGTATTACCTGTTACAATTTAAGCAAGAGATGAGATAAAATCATGGTTAGAATAAATATTGATTTAATCTAGAATTACTAAATTATATCTACTATAATCAACAAAGGGTTATTAAATTTAACTAATGATGTTTTAACACTTTTAGAAAAACAATGAGATACTACAAAGGGGTATAGTTTTATTGTATGGAGATTAATGTTATGCTAAAAATACAACATGTATATTCATTGAAGCTATCAATAAGCTTAAGAGTTTAGGATAGAAACTGCAACAAATACAGGAAGAAAGAATCTTAATGTGGAATTGGTGTGATTTAAAATTAGGAAAATGGGTGATTGGTTTGTCAAATTATCAAAGATATATTTTGGTATGTCAAATGATTCATAGGTTAAATGATGCAAATGATTAAAGGTATGGGTTAAAGGATGAATATTATCAAAGGTATAAGGTAAATGATGCAAATTATCAGAGGTTAAGGATTTGCAAGTTTAATTGGATGGATTGTTATTTTATTGTGTACTCCCTATTTTGAAACAAATGTTAATGGAAATATCAAGATGAAAAGTTACTTCATATAGGAAATTACAAAGTGCATCAAAAATGGGTTTTGCAAAAGTTTGAAAATGGTAATATTACATCAGAAAAAGATATTAAGAATTGAAAAGGTATTTGACTAATTTACACTCTTATGATGAATATTTTTATGAGTTCTGATTTTACAGCAACAATGACATAATGAAGTATATTCCATGATCATAAAGGTTTATTAATTGAAGGAGTAGGTTCTTTTACTTCTCCAAGAGAAGATGTTTGTTCCACACTCCACCAAAGTGCGGCAGCATGATTTAGTCATTGGTAAAGGGAAAGATGGCTTAGTTGGGCCATTAATTAGCTTGACTTAATTGAACTGGACTATGAAGTTGCACTTTGGGTGAGACTTGTGAAAGTCTCAAAGGGTGGAATGAAGAAGATTTTTTAATTCAGAACTATATTTTTAATTCAGAACTATATCTTTGGTGAACATGGTATTCAGATTCAAATGTGTTTTGCAAGAATGTATGTCTCATGCTTGTAAGCTGAAGACTAGCAGTCTTAAAGACTGCAATGTATGCAGAGTTTAAAATATGGTAACTGAGAGCAGAGCTAAAAATGCATAGGCTGACATTTAAGGAATGAAGTCACAACACCTGTCAAACATAAAAACATGCTAAAAACAACTACATGGGAGGGGTTTCAACTTTTAGAGAACTGTATATTAGGTTGCATTCTGAAAAAGACTCTTTAGTTGCCTGGCCACCAACTCGGCCTTATTGTTGTATGCAATAAAGTCATCTTTTGGCAATGGAACCCTCTGCTGAAAATTATTTTTCATAATCACTAAAAAAATCCACAACATTGGCTGCGCAGTTTGCAGCGAAACCAGCGCGAGAAACCATGGAGAACGAACGGGCAGAGCAGGGAGGATAGACTAAAAGACAGCGGTGTCGCCACACCCCTTTACTGGGGCAGGTGATCCAGTGTAAATCTTTTGTGCCCATGTGTAAATCTCAAGTTTAAATTTTAGCAGTTAACTAGTGTATTCCTTAACAAAGAAAATAGCGGCAAAAACAGATCTATATGCAATGTAGTTAACCAATTTACGCTTGTAAAGCGACGAAGCAGTCGCACGGACGTGTGCATGCATGTATCCATGTCCACGCGCGTCTTTGCGTTCCTCCGCGCGCGCAACTGCATCCAAAAGGGGACGCCACGCGAATGAGTAATTATGAAAACATGACGAGAAGTAAGTTTCTAAATCATAATGCTAATCTTATTTTTACTCGATCATTATTGGCTTCTGTAGATGGACATCAGAAATGTTTTTTTGCAAAGCAGGGAAAGGGAAGCAGAAAGGAAAGATGATGAGATTAAGGGAGGTAAGACAAACTACATCCTCACTCTGTCAGGTCTCAAACATTAGAGGAAAAATCTCAGGAAAACCTTTTGTCAAGTCTATAGGATTGCATTGTTGCTGAGAAAATCCACAGATGTATGTGTTATACTGTTCTGTATTTGCAGATTGTGGGATTTGATTTTGTTTAACTAATGAATGCATTCAACCAATTCATGAACAATGGAGTATTGTTGTGTTGTTGAATAATTATGTTTTACATATTTACTGCCTACATTTCATGCTGATTGCTAAAAGTGTTAAAGTTACAAAGATGTCCAAATAAGGACTGTGGAAATTGATTTTGTTCCATTTTATATTTCTTTAATTAATCATTTTATTCTATAAACATTGTGTGTTTCATATATGCACTGAGCTATTATGTAAAAATGAGGTGTTTGTGTTTGAGAGTGGAAAGTTACCAGCTTTTGTATGTGTGTAAAAGCTACAAGGAGCATGTGCTGAGGAATTTACGCCTGGTATAGATCAAGATAAGAGAGAAGCCTGAGGGGGAAAAGCAAACCGGCAACTATTTTATTAACTAATGCTTTTATATTCACAGGATAAAATATGCCATGTATTTCTTACTTAATCAGTATTAATCATTGAATAATTGATGTAATAAAGATAAGATGTTGTCTTTGATAAATGTGTATTAACCAATGAAATGAAGGTTGCATATAGAATAATTTAATGGGGGCATGGCAGCTCAACCTTGAAGAACAGAATCTCCTGTGCTTGTTGTGTGTGTGTTTTCTTTCCTAACAGATGGGTTTTAATAATGATTAAAGTGTTTGCTTAGAAGTAGTATTGCAGTAAAAGATTTAATATCTGTTTATCTATCTAAAGAAGTTAATGTGTGCCTTATTCATTTAACCAATTTTACGAATAATGAAATGATGTCATGATATTGAAATATGTTTTACGTAATAATCACTTTCATCTTACAGCTTATGTTTTTTATAAATGAATGTTTTATTAATGATTTGTTTTTAAGAAAGCATTATAAACATGCTATGTGGAGTGGAGGAGTACTGGGGAGAAAGTGATGGACTGCATGGCTCTCAGGGATGAGAGGAGAACAGTTTGTTTCTTCTTTGTCTGTGTGTGATAGGCAACCCCCTCAGGAATGTGGTGATGGAATCTGATAAGGAGAATAGCCAGCTGGGGGAGGAGGATTCTGAAGAAAGAACGGCGATAAATACTCATGTTTTTGTTCTGAGCTGGGAGTTGGTCAAATCCTGCTGTAGGACTTGATGACCCGGCATGCTGTAACTTTTTCATATCTGATCAATAAATATTCAATTTAGATATTTGTGTCTTTCTCCATTGATGAACACGCTTTGGACACTTTAAAGTCCAACAATTGGTGACCGCCGACGTTCTTTGGAGGGAAAAGGAGATTAAGAGAAGTTTCGAATTGCCTAAGATCGAGTAAGGGAGGGCTCCATTTCAACACAAAAGACCGGTCTTCTAAAATAAAGGTAAGCAGAAACCTGTTATATCAAATTCTGCTATTGGGCATATACCAAATTAATTGTGTTGATAAGGAGATCCAAACTGAAAGTAATAAATAATTGAATACAAGATCAGATTGAAAAACTTAAAAGAATGGGAGTAATAAGTTTGGGTTAGAGGCCTTTAATGTACTAGACATTATAAAGTAATAAGTTTGGGTTTGAGTCCCTCGGGTTAAAGTCCCGTAAAGGTAAATTGTGGTTGGAGTCCATTAATGTATTAGACATTATAAAGTACCAACTGGGTTAAAGTCCCTCGGATGAAAGTTCCGTAAATTCTTTGTTTATTGTTTATTTTGCCTGGGTTGAGTTGTTCAAATTGATTTGCTGGTTTGAGTTGTCCAATTTGAGTTTTTGTGATTAATCGTGTTGGTGAAATTTTTATGTATTGCTTTGACATATTGCTGTGAAGTTGTTATTTTATGAAAATCATATGAAAGATGGCTGAATTTCAGAAAGAATGCGATGAATATGGTTGTTCATCAGTATATGTACAATGGCAAAAGGTGATTAAACTTATGATGGCCCAGACAGACCCAAGAGATGTTAAGAAAAGACAAAAAGAGGTTGAATTGGGCTGGAAAATATTGAGAGATGAGAATTGTTGGGAACCAGAAGAGAAAAAAAGGGTTCCATTAGCGCCGATTATTTTTGCTATGGAACAGAGAATTGTGCACAAAATCAATGAAGTGAAGGGTAAAGGTAAATGGTATAGAAAGGAAAAAAGGATTAAAGACTTAGAAAAAGAATTGAGAATGTGGACCAGAATGGCATTGGTAACAGCCGCGGCTCAGGCCATTAGTAAGAAGAAAGGGGAAGTTGACAGTGGTGCTGCTGCCAAGCAACAGGAAATAGAACTAGGAAGCGCTCAGCCAATACCCCCCGTTCCGCCCACAGCTCCGCCTATAACTCCTCCTAAAGTAAAACCACTTTACCCCTCCCTCCATACACCTCCCCCTTATGAGAAGGAATCTGTTGTAATTCCCATGCAGCAGCCAATGATGCAAGTGAATGGAGGTGAATTGGACATAGACATGGGGGAATTAAATGGTCTAAGGAATGAGTTAGTACAATTGAGAAACATAATTCTAAAACAAGACATGGCAAACAAAAGGGCCATCAGTGAAACAGGGAGTGCAAATAAAAGGGCTCTGAGTGAAAATAGTGTAACACAACTAGTTGACCAGAGTAATAATGGAGGGGAAAATAGTAGCAGTCACAGACACAATACTGATGATAAGGGAGGAAGTGACTCTGAAAGTGAAGATGGAAGTGTAGTTAGTGTTTCTTCATACAGGCGACTGGTATCAACACCAGGAAGACCAAACACGTTAACACTAGCTAATAACCCACACGAGACCGAGACTGAGGTAAACATGCCAATGGATGTGAAAATAGAGGGCAAAATGATCATAACACAGGGCTCACCTCCAATGGCAAGGGCATCTATACCACAAGGTAGTGGGCCAGGTAGACAGAAAAAGGGGTTAAGAAAGCCTGCAGGAGAACCATATGATGGGCCAGCGAGCAACACCAGATCCAAAGATAAGAGTAGGGTAGACGTAACAGTGGATGAGGTTTTCCAGGCATGGATGTTGGAACAAGAACAGTCAATGAGGTCAGAACAGCCAGCAAGGTCGGGCCCATATTCCCAGTTGGCCAGTAATAACATGCCTCTGATAGCTAAATCGGGTGGTGACAAATACCAAGCTTGGTCTCATAGTGATTTAACTGCCATTATGAGTAAACTCCCACCTATCACCAGTGGTGGCGGCAGATGGTTAAATAAATTAACCACGCTATGTCATGGCACAATGCTGGCTTTGGGTGACATCAGATGCCTGTTAGGTCAGATCCTGACCAATGCACAAGTAAAAGATTTTGAACAAAATGCCAATATAATATTGCATGACAATGACACGCCATATACCACTGTGAGCACTGTAATAGGCAAGGCTCTGAGGGTTCAGTTTCCTACTCCACCAACCGTATACCAAAATATTAAATTTAAAATCAAACCAGATGAGACAGGTGCAGCATATTATTTCAGATGCACAGCTGAATGGGAACAGCTAACTGAAGAGAACGGTATTAATAACCCGGTCACCAGGGATGTCTTTAGGTCAGCAGTAATGGCAGGGGCCCCACCCAGTGTTAAGCAGATCATGGAAAACAACCCAGACATCCCTGCAGCGACAAATGAGGTATGGGAGAGACATCTCATATATCATACAGATAGAGCCCTTGAAAAATCAAGTAAAGAGCTAGCTGAGGTAGATAAAATAAAAAATGAGCTCCTAAAACTGCAGCTGGAACAGGCCAAACAGGCAAACACAAAGAAGAAGCAAATGCTACAGCAGGCCCAACCAGACACCACCACAGGTACACCTAATGCACCACAAACTACCCAGTACCCAAATTCATATCCCAATGGCCCACAAGACCCATATACAGGACCACTGCATAGAGGAAACCCATGGGGAGGGTATCAACAAAATAGGGGAGGCCCAAGGGGTAGGGGTGGAGCAGGTAGGGGTGGCTATGGTGGAATTGGAAGGAATACATGTTATGTGTGTGGACAGGAGGGTCATTGGGGACGTGATTGTCCCATAACATGGTCACGGGCCCAAAATTCCAGTGCTAGCTCACACAATGGACCACCTGCAGGGGGATGGGGTCCCCAAAGAGGTGGGGCCGGCCGTGGAGCTGGTGGCTATGGCAGGGGGCCACCTAGACAGCACAACCTCCCACAACCAAATTTTATGGCGCCTATGCACCCAACATGGGGCCAAGGGGGTGGGGTGGAGGAATGACGAGGCACACAGGAAACCACCATGAGGGGAATGGCTGAGCCTCTCATGGAAATAGTGGTAAACGCTACACCACTAAAAGCTCTAGTGGACACTGGAGCTACATATTCCACCGTAACTAAAGGCACCATAGAGCCAAAACATCTTAGTAGTAAAACGGTGGATGTGATGGGTTTCTCTGGTGAAATTGAAAAGTGGCCATTAACTAAACATTTACCAACCACAGTAGCTAACCAATCTGTTTCACATGCATTTCTGTATTCCTCCAATGCACCTATTCCTTTACTTGGTAGGGACTTACTAATTAAATTGGGTGCTAGCATACTGTGTTCACCGGACGGTGTCATAGTTGGGTTTCCGGACGGAAATACCATAGATTGTTCATTGGGTTCAACAGAAACAGGAAACCAATGGATGCTAGTAGGGGGAAAATACAAGGAATTAGTTGACATCTACTGGGCAGAATTAGAAACAGACTGGGAAGATGAAATGTCTAGTAACAGTGTAGTGACCCTGTATAACACATATAAGCCCTGGATACAAGACATAGCCCTATTTCTACCACCTATAGACCCATTACATTGTACTATGTTTTATGACAGATTTGATACCATCACCTATGAGGAATTGTTTCAATCTATTGAGGGAACTAAATGGAGATTAGTGGGTAATGGCATTATGATAGGGAATCAGGGCGTGGCAGCTCCAATCATCTTAACAGAAGAACAAAAAGAATGGTATAAAATGGCAGATACAGCCGCACCACACATCTCACTTGCGTTACATCCAAATCATGAGGCTAGGGAACTAGGCAGCATGGTAAAAAGATTAATGGCTACCAATGATTGGATGGAGACAGATATGAAAGGGGTGTGGTTTTCCCAAAGGCAAGATGCTTATTGGATTAGGCAGCACACAGAAGACGTAGGTATTTTGAAGCATGAACAGCTACCTAGAAGCCATGGCAGAGAAAACACAGATGGCGAAGGGACAGAGGAGATGATAGGAAGTATGCCGCATGACTTATGGTCACAGGGCCCAACAGATGTAGGGTTTTGTAATATCACTCCTGTCACATTTAAACTATCTAACACAGTACCAGTGTGGGTTCCCCAGTACAGAAACAAACCAGATGCAGAAGAGGGAGTTAGGACCACAGTGGAGGGTTTATTGAGTAAACAAGTTTTAACTCCGGCAAGTTCTGAATGGAACACGCCCATTTTTCCAGTACCTAAACCCGGTACAGATAAGTATAGGTTAGTACATGACCTGAGAGCCATTAACAGTTTGGTGGAGACTGGAACACTGAATGTACCCAACCCATATGTTGCTTTATCAAATTTATCACCTGCACATCAGTGGTTTACGTGCATTGATCTAGCAAATGCATTTTTCTGCATCCCTATAGCTGATGAATGCAAACCATGTTTTGCATTCACCTATAGGGGGCGCCAGTACACCTATAACCGTTTACCACAGGGTTTTGTTTTATCACCTGGCATTTTCAATCAGGTATTACAAACTGAATTACGAAAATGTGAATTGCCAATGGGATGTGTGCTGATTATGTATGTTGATGACCTTTTGCTAGCAGCCACATCCATGGAAACGTGTATGGAGGTAACAAAACTTGTATTGCAACAACTACACAGGTCAGGGTTCAAGGTGAGCAGGGAGAAGCTGCAGATATGCAGACAATGCGTCACTTTTATGGGTAGGATGGTAACGGCACAGGGCTCCACACTGACACCACAACAGAGACAAAGCATCATGTCTCACCCAAGACCAGAGACTGTGAAGGACATGTTGTCATTTTTAGGCCTGACTGGCTTCAGCAGACAATATATACCCATGTATGTGTCTGCTACTGCACCTTTAAGAGCATTAGTGAGAGAACAGGGCATGAAAAACCTAAGGGCAGAGTTAATGTGGACCCCAGAGGCAGAATCAGCTTTCATTTCACTAAAAGCACAGTTGTCGCAGGCAGCTCATCTTAATTGTGCAGACTATGCCAAACCATTCATACTGGATGTATCTGAAACTCAAAACAGTGCCCATGGTGTGTTGTATCAGAAAACAACAGGGGGACGAAAGGTTTTGATGTACAGTAGTGTTTTGTTGGACCCCATTGAGCAGAGACAGCCAGCATGTGCTCGCTACGCGGCAGGGTTAGCCAAATTGATAACAAAAACATCTCATATTGTAATGGGTCACCCGTTGACCATTCTCACTACTCATTCTGTAATGTCATTTGTCAATTCAACTGCTTTCACTTTCTCACCTCTCAGGCAAAGAAAGCTGGCCAAGATTTTGGCTAGCCCCAACGTCACATATGTGCATGAAGGTGTTAACATGGCTGACTTAATCACTGAAGGAGAGCCTCATGATTGCATACCTTTAACTGAGAAAGCCAGCAAAATTAGAGATGGCCTCTTTGCAGTACCGCTGCCAACTCCCCCACCAGCAATGACATTGTTCACAGATGGTTGTTGTTTCAGGGCATCGGATGGTACATTAAAGGCAGGGTTTGCTGTGGTTGAACAGGTTGAGGGTGATTTTGTGACTAGAGTGAGTGGTAAATTGGAGGGTAAGCAGTCAGCGCAGAGAGCTGAAATGATAGCTGTAACCAAGGCCTTGCACTATGCTGGTGAAGAGAGGGTAACTATTTATAGTGACTCTGCATATGTGATAGGAGCTGTACATGTAGAGCTGCCTGTGTGGCAGAGATGTGGATTTGTTACAACAACAGGCCGGCCTATAACTCATGCTAGCGAAGCCAGAGACCTATTGCAGGCTCTGATGATTCCTGATGAAGTGGCTGTGGTGAAATGCCAGGGACATGATAAAGCAAACTCAGTTATTGCTCGTGGAAATGACGCTGCTGATTGCGCTGCCAAAAATGCTGCCGGGTACACAGCCACACAATTTGTTGTGACTTCAGACAAAACAAAATCAGACATATTACCACGTTTCACTCGTGAATACTTGATAAAGGAACAAGCTGGTTCCTCACCTGATGAAAAGAATGCTTGGAGAGACCATGGTGCTGTCCGTGCCAATGACGGCCTGTGGCAGGCTCCGGATGGGAGACCTGCCATGCCCATGTCACTCTGTGACTCATTGTTTAAACAGGTGCATACAGCGAGTCATGTATCTGACAAACAGATGTTACGTGATCTTCAGTATTGGTGGCATCCATTTTTGACGTCTATGGTGGCCAATTACATTAGATCTTGTGAAGTGTGCTGTGAACATAATGTGAAGCCCACTGTTAAGCCCCAGAGAGGGTATTTTCCAATCACAACAGGACCTGGGGATGAAATCATTATTGATTTCACTGACATGATAACTGGAGTAAGAGGGAAAAGATATGTTTTGGTGATCGTCGATTCGTTCACTGCCTGGCCTGAGGCCTATCCGGTAGGCAGAGAAGACAGCACAGCTGTCATCAAATGTTTGATAAATCATTACATTCCTAATCATGGTTTCCCCAGACGTGTAAGATCTGACAATGGAAGTCACTTCAAAAATGAACATCTCAGACAGGTTGAGCAGGCATTGGGTTTGACCCACAGCTTTGGGGCTGTTTATCACCCACAAAGCCAGGGAAAAGTTGAAAGGATGAATTTGACTCTGAAATTGAAACTTGCCAAAATCTGTGCACAAACAAAAATAACATGGCTAGATGCATTACCAATTGCATTAATGTCTATCCGTTCTTCTGTTAACAGGATTTCTGGTTTCACACCTTTTGAATTGTTTACAGGTCGACAGTTTCCAGGCCCAAGGAATGCCTTGGTGCAGGACCCAATCCTGCCATTAACTCATGCTGCTTATTTTGACAAACTAACTGCTCTGATCAAACATTTTTCCTGCCAGGCTATCAGACAACGGGACTGGGACAATGACCCAGCCCCTAGCCAGGCTGATTGGGTGAGAGTGAAGGTGTTTCGGAGGAAGTGGAACGAACCCAGATGGTCCAAACCGCTCAGAGTGACTGCCAGAACGTCACATTGTGTGCAGCTACAGGGAAAAGGCGAAACCTGGTTCCATCTCTCTTCTTGTGTTCCATGTGATTCTCCTTCTAGGTCTCTGACAGATACAGGGGTGGACCTGAGGACTCAGGTCCAAGAGAGGGAGAGTGTTGAAGGTGAAAGTGCTATAAGTGCTACAGAACAGAGAGAACAGAGAGAAACTGAACCAACAACATTGGTAACACCAACACAACATCAACAACAAAGTCAACAAACAGTTTGTAAAATTTTGTACAAAACAGGTGACCTTTTTTCCAGTCCAATAACAGAGCCTTTAGCACACTGTGTTAGTGCAGATTGTGCATATGGAGCAGGTATAGCCGTACAATTCAAGGCAAAGTACGGAATACAAAAGGTTTTAAGTCAGAACAAACACACAGGTGAATGTGCAGTTACCCATGAGGACGACGGCAGACTGATTTTTCATTTAATAACCAAACAAAACTGTACTGATTTACCAACATATGAGAATTTTACCCACAGCCTCAGATGTATGAGAGAGTGGTGTGAGAAAGAAAACATAACAAGTGTATCTACTCCCCGGCTGGGGTGTGGGTTAGATAAATTGGACTTCCATAAGGTGGTGGAGATCCTGACAGAAGTGTTCAGGGACCTGAACATCACAATTACGGTTTATTCATTGTGAATGTCATCTAAGTTTTAATTTTACTATTATTATCGTGTTACTTCCTTTTAATTTTGTATTAGTATTATCGTTTTACGTCTTTTACTATACTCCTACCTTTTATCAAGTATTAAGTTTAAGAGTGTTTTTTGAATTTAGCCAATAGGCATACGTGTATTTTTCCACAGAGATGAAGCTGTGTGGGAATTGGAAGGTTCTGTGGGCCCTAGGGGTTACAACTGCAATTATAATTATCATGAGATTCGGCATAAACTATGGAGGTAATCTGAAAAATGACAAAAGGTCCAAAACAACATCACAAGATCAGTGTTTAAACAGATATGGGGGAATTGAATTAAATTACATAAAAAATTCAAAGACATCATACACCTTTGATTTATGCAATGTGATAGACTGTGGAGGGAAGAATAGCTCATGGAGGGGATATGATATATACTTGTGTCTGGATATTATAACCACACTGTGGTGTCGGGAGCGAGGCTATGATGACAGATCATGGTGCCCAAGATGGAGTAGTGTAGTGGCTTATACGGGAACATGGGATCTCCTAAAGAGGACGGGTACAGATGGGGAAATGTGGGAAAACTTAAAAATACAAAGAGATTACAGTCCAGTTCAAAATCCTGTTACCATGTCAATAGGAGAGTGGAGCAGGTTACCCCGGGGAGGCACAGCTATGAGGTATGGGGAAAAGGAGGAGACCACTATGTGGTTGGTAATAGGTGCAGATGTAGATGGAACAGACCCTAAGGGTCTTATAAAAATAAACATTATAGAATCAGTAGAACCCAATACAATCGCGACCGCAGAACTGCCTGACCCGGTGGAAAAGAAACAAGCTAATGAAATCATTGAAATAGATTATACCAAACTAAAACCAGAAGACATAATAGAGATGGCCACAGGCTATGGGGAAACCAATTTATGGCTGGAATGGATCATTTCCACGGCCAGAGAACAGAAACTAGAAGATTGTGTAGGCTGTGCTAGAGGTAGACCGGTACTATATACAGAACCAGCTCCCCTTTACCCGGAAGACCCGTGGGGTTATGAGTGCATGCTAGCATTAACTAAAGAGGCCTCTCCAAAAAACTGCACGACCTTATCCTCAGTTTTTCCACCAATAGGTAATAACTCGAGAGCGGGACCATTTAGGCCCCATATAGCCAATTACACCTGTTTTAATTTCACCAGGACCAATCCAAAAATTAATCTGGGAACCATTGACCCCGGGTGGTGTAATATCACCTACCAAGACAATGGGTCCATGGTTGGAGGATGGGCCAGGTCAGGAATATATTATTATTGTGGGAGTCAAAGGTTAGTAACTAAAATCGAACACTCATCTAAAGGAACATGTGCCATGGTAAGGTTGGGGGCACCAATAGTTTTAATAGGAGGAAAAGCTGTGAAGCTCCAATCACAACCTAATGCCATTACTGCCAGACGACGTAGGCATGTTCTAGCTAAAAGAGCAGCAAAAAGAAACGTAGATTTGTCATTAAATAGTCCCACATACATCGATGCAATAGGTGTGCCCAGGGGTGTACCTGACGAATACAAATTAGCTGACCAGATAGCTGCCGGATTTGAAAATATCCCAATATTATCGGCCTTCTTTCCAGTTACCCCGAATAAAAACGTGGATAGGATCAATTATGTGCATTATAATGTTATGAGATTAGCGAACATGACCAGAGATGCGGTGGACGGCCTAGCAGAACAATTGGCACCCACTTCTCTTATGGCAGTTCAAAATAGAATGGCCCTAGATATGCTGTTGGCCGAAAAGAATGGCGTATGTCATTTATTTTCTGATTTTTGTTGTACGTACATTCCGAATAATACAGCACCGGACGGGTCAGTGACCAGGGCACTGGAAGGACTAAAAACTTTGTCCATAGAAATGCGAGAACACTCAGGTATTGACAACCCCATATCTGACTGGCTGGATAAAACATTAGGCAAATGGAAGGCAATAGTGACCTCAGTAGTAGTTTCCATTGGTGTATTCGTGGCCATCCTGGTGACCTGTGGATGTTGTTGTATTCCATGTTTTAGATCCCTGTGTAACAGACTGATAGTGTCTGCAATAGAGAAAAAAGAGAATAGTCCACCCCCATATAGCATGCCCCTATTAGGCCTACAGAACCTGGATGAGGATGAAGAAGAAAATATGTGACCTCTTTCAGAGGTCAAGAGAGGGAATTGTGGGATTTGATTTTGTTTAACTAATGAATGCATTCAACCAATTCATGAACAATGGAGTATTGTTGTGTTGTTGAATAATTATGTTTTACATATTTACTGCCTACATTTCATGCTGATTGCTAAAAGTGTTAAAGTTACAAAGATGTCCAAATAAGGACTGTGGAAATTGATTTTGTTCCATTTTATATTTCTTTAATTAATCATTTTATTCTATAAACATTGTGTGTTTCATATATGCACTGAGCTATTATGTAAAAATGAGGTGTTTGTGTTTGAGAGTGGAAAGTTACCAGCTTTTGTATGTGTGTAAAAGCTACAAGGAGCATGTGCTGAGGAATTTACGCCTGGTATAGATCAAGATAAGAGAGAAGCCTGAGGGGGAAAAGCAAACCGGCAACTATTTTATTAACTAATGCTTTTATATTCACAGGATAAAATATGCCATGTATTTCTTACTTAATCAGTATTAATCATTGAATAATTGATGTAATAAAGATAAGATGTTGTCTTTGATAAATGTGTATTAACCAATGAAATGAAGGTTGCATATAGAATAATTTAATGGGGGCATGGCAGCTCAACCTTGAAGAACAGAATCTCCTGTGCTTGTTGTGTGTGTGTTTTCTTTCCTAACAGATGGGTTTTAATAATGATTAAAGTGTTTGCTTAGAAGTAGTATTGCAGTAAAAGATTTAATATCTGTTTATCTATCTAAAGAAGTTAATGTGTGCCTTATTCATTTAACCAATTTTACGAATAATGAAATGATGTCATGATATTGAAATATGTTTTACGTAATAATCACTTTCATCTTACAGCTTATGTTTTTTATAAATGAATGTTTTATTAATGATTTGTTTTTAAGAAAGCATTATAAACATGCTATGTGGAGTGGAGGAGTACTGGGGAGAAAGTGATGGACTGCATGGCTCTCAGGGATGAGAGGAGAACAGTTTGTTTCTTCTTTGTCTGTGTGTGATAGGCAACCCCCTCAGGAATGTGGTGATGGAATCTGATAAGGAGAATAGCCAGCTGGGGGAGGAGGATTCTGAAGAAAGAACGGCGATAAATACTCATGTTTTTGTTCTGAGCTGGGAGTTGGTCAAATCCTGCTGTAGGACTTGATGACCCGGCATGCTGTAACTTTTTCATATCTGATCAATAAATATTCAATTTAGATATTTGTGTCTTTCTCCATTGATGAACACGCTTTGGACACTTTAAAGTCCAACAATTGGTGACCGCCGACGTTCTTTGGAGGGAAAAGGAGATTAAGAGAAGTTTCGAATTGCCTAAGATCGAGTAAGGGAGGGCTCCATTTCAACACAAAAGACCGGTCTTCTAAAATAAAGGTAAGCAGAAACCTGTTATATCAAATTCTGCTATTGGGCATATACCAAATTAATTGTGTTGATAAGGAGATCCAAACTGAAAGTAATAAATAATTGAATACAAGATCAGATTGAAAAACTTAAAAGAATGGGAGTAATAAGTTTGGGTTAGAGGCCTTTAATGTACTAGACATTATAAAGTAATAAGTTTGGGTTTGAGTCCCTCGGGTTAAAGTCCCGTAAAGGTAAATTGTGGTTGGAGTCCATTAATGTATTAGACATTATAAAGTACCAACTGGGTTAAAGTCCCTCGGATGAAAGTTCCGTAAATTCTTTGTTTATTGTTTATTTTGCCTGGGTTGAGTTGTTCAAATTGATTTGCTGGTTTGAGTTGTCCAATTTGAGTTTTTGTGATTAATCGTGTTGGTGAAATTTTTATGTATTGCTTTGACATATTGCTGTGAAGTTGTTATTTTATGAAAATCATATGAAAGATGGCTGAATTTCAGAAAGAATGCGATGAATATGGTTGTTCATCAGTATATGTACAATGGCAAAAGGTGATTAAACTTATGATGGCCCAGACAGACCCAAGAGATGTTAAGAAAAGACAAAAAGAGGTTGAATTGGGCTGGAAAATATTGAGAGATGAGAATTGTTGGGAACCAGAAGAGAAAAAAAGGGTTCCATTAGCGCCGATTATTTTTGCTATGGAACAGAGAATTGTGCACAAAATCAATGAAGTGAAGGGTAAAGGTAAATGGTATAGAAAGGAAAAAAGGATTAAAGACTTAGAAAAAGAATTGAGAATGTGGACCAGAATGGCATTGGTAACAGCCGCGGCTCAGGCCATTAGTAAGAAGAAAGGGGAAGTTGACAGTGGTGCTGCTGCCAAGCAACAGGAAATAGAACTAGGAAGCGCTCAGCCAATACCCCCCGTTCCGCCCACAGCTCCGCCTATAACTCCTCCTAAAGTAAAACCACTTTACCCCTCCCTCCATACACCTCCCCCTTATGAGAAGGAATCTGTTGTAATTCCCATGCAGCAGCCAATGATGCAAGTGAATGGAGGTGAATTGGACATAGACATGGGGGAATTAAATGGTCTAAGGAATGAGTTAGTACAATTGAGAAACATAATTCTAAAACAAGACATGGCAAACAAAAGGGCCATCAGTGAAACAGGGAGTGCAAATAAAAGGGCTCTGAGTGAAAATAGTGTAACACAACTAGTTGACCAGAGTAATAATGGAGGGGAAAATAGTAGCAGTCACAGACACAATACTGATGATAAGGGAGGAAGTGACTCTGAAAGTGAAGATGGAAGTGTAGTTAGTGTTTCTTCATACAGGCGACTGGTATCAACACCAGGAAGACCAAACACGTTAACACTAGCTAATAACCCACACGAGACCGAGACTGAGGTAAACATGCCAATGGATGTGAAAATAGAGGGCAAAATGATCATAACACAGGGCTCACCTCCAATGGCAAGGGCATCTATACCACAAGGTAGTGGGCCAGGTAGACAGAAAAAGGGGTTAAGAAAGCCTGCAGGAGAACCATATGATGGGCCAGCGAGCAACACCAGATCCAAAGATAAGAGTAGGGTAGACGTAACAGTGGATGAGGTTTTCCAGGCATGGATGTTGGAACAAGAACAGTCAATGAGGTCAGAACAGCCAGCAAGGTCGGGCCCATATTCCCAGTTGGCCAGTAATAACATGCCTCTGATAGCTAAATCGGGTGGTGACAAATACCAAGCTTGGTCTCATAGTGATTTAACTGCCATTATGAGTAAACTCCCACCTATCACCAGTGGTGGCGGCAGATGGTTAAATAAATTAACCACGCTATGTCATGGCACAATGCTGGCTTTGGGTGACATCAGATGCCTGTTAGGTCAGATCCTGACCAATGCACAAGTAAAAGATTTTGAACAAAATGCCAATATAATATTGCATGACAATGACACGCCATATACCACTGTGAGCACTGTAATAGGCAAGGCTCTGAGGGTTCAGTTTCCTACTCCACCAACCGTATACCAAAATATTAAATTTAAAATCAAACCAGATGAGACAGGTGCAGCATATTATTTCAGATGCACAGCTGAATGGGAACAGCTAACTGAAGAGAACGGTATTAATAACCCGGTCACCAGGGATGTCTTTAGGTCAGCAGTAATGGCAGGGGCCCCACCCAGTGTTAAGCAGATCATGGAAAACAACCCAGACATCCCTGCAGCGACAAATGAGGTATGGGAGAGACATCTCATATATCATACAGATAGAGCCCTTGAAAAATCAAGTAAAGAGCTAGCTGAGGTAGATAAAATAAAAAATGAGCTCCTAAAACTGCAGCTGGAACAGGCCAAACAGGCAAACACAAAGAAGAAGCAAATGCTACAGCAGGCCCAACCAGACACCACCACAGGTACACCTAATGCACCACAAACTACCCAGTACCCAAATTCATATCCCAATGGCCCACAAGACCCATATACAGGACCACTGCATAGAGGAAACCCATGGGGAGGGTATCAACAAAATAGGGGAGGCCCAAGGGGTAGGGGTGGAGCAGGTAGGGGTGGCTATGGTGGAATTGGAAGGAATACATGTTATGTGTGTGGACAGGAGGGTCATTGGGGACGTGATTGTCCCATAACATGGTCACGGGCCCAAAATTCCAGTGCTAGCTCACACAATGGACCACCTGCAGGGGGATGGGGTCCCCAAAGAGGTGGGGCCGGCCGTGGAGCTGGTGGCTATGGCAGGGGGCCACCTAGACAGCACAACCTCCCACAACCAAATTTTATGGCGCCTATGCACCCAACATGGGGCCAAGGGGGTGGGGTGGAGGAATGACGAGGCACACAGGAAACCACCATGAGGGGAATGGCTGAGCCTCTCATGGAAATAGTGGTAAACGCTACACCACTAAAAGCTCTAGTGGACACTGGAGCTACATATTCCACCGTAACTAAAGGCACCATAGAGCCAAAACATCTTAGTAGTAAAACGGTGGATGTGATGGGTTTCTCTGGTGAAATTGAAAAGTGGCCATTAACTAAACATTTACCAACCACAGTAGCTAACCAATCTGTTTCACATGCATTTCTGTATTCCTCCAATGCACCTATTCCTTTACTTGGTAGGGACTTACTAATTAAATTGGGTGCTAGCATACTGTGTTCACCGGACGGTGTCATAGTTGGGTTTCCGGACGGAAATACCATAGATTGTTCATTGGGTTCAACAGAAACAGGAAACCAATGGATGCTAGTAGGGGGAAAATACAAGGAATTAGTTGACATCTACTGGGCAGAATTAGAAACAGACTGGGAAGATGAAATGTCTAGTAACAGTGTAGTGACCCTGTATAACACATATAAGCCCTGGATACAAGACATAGCCCTATTTCTACCACCTATAGACCCATTACATTGTACTATGTTTTATGACAGATTTGATACCATCACCTATGAGGAATTGTTTCAATCTATTGAGGGAACTAAATGGAGATTAGTGGGTAATGGCATTATGATAGGGAATCAGGGCGTGGCAGCTCCAATCATCTTAACAGAAGAACAAAAAGAATGGTATAAAATGGCAGATACAGCCGCACCACACATCTCACTTGCGTTACATCCAAATCATGAGGCTAGGGAACTAGGCAGCATGGTAAAAAGATTAATGGCTACCAATGATTGGATGGAGACAGATATGAAAGGGGTGTGGTTTTCCCAAAGGCAAGATGCTTATTGGATTAGGCAGCACACAGAAGACGTAGGTATTTTGAAGCATGAACAGCTACCTAGAAGCCATGGCAGAGAAAACACAGATGGCGAAGGGACAGAGGAGATGATAGGAAGTATGCCGCATGACTTATGGTCACAGGGCCCAACAGATGTAGGGTTTTGTAATATCACTCCTGTCACATTTAAACTATCTAACACAGTACCAGTGTGGGTTCCCCAGTACAGAAACAAACCAGATGCAGAAGAGGGAGTTAGGACCACAGTGGAGGGTTTATTGAGTAAACAAGTTTTAACTCCGGCAAGTTCTGAATGGAACACGCCCATTTTTCCAGTACCTAAACCCGGTACAGATAAGTATAGGTTAGTACATGACCTGAGAGCCATTAACAGTTTGGTGGAGACTGGAACACTGAATGTACCCAACCCATATGTTGCTTTATCAAATTTATCACCTGCACATCAGTGGTTTACGTGCATTGATCTAGCAAATGCATTTTTCTGCATCCCTATAGCTGATGAATGCAAACCATGTTTTGCATTCACCTATAGGGGGCGCCAGTACACCTATAACCGTTTACCACAGGGTTTTGTTTTATCACCTGGCATTTTCAATCAGGTATTACAAACTGAATTACGAAAATGTGAATTGCCAATGGGATGTGTGCTGATTATGTATGTTGATGACCTTTTGCTAGCAGCCACATCCATGGAAACGTGTATGGAGGTAACAAAACTTGTATTGCAACAACTACACAGGTCAGGGTTCAAGGTGAGCAGGGAGAAGCTGCAGATATGCAGACAATGCGTCACTTTTATGGGTAGGATGGTAACGGCACAGGGCTCCACACTGACACCACAACAGAGACAAAGCATCATGTCTCACCCAAGACCAGAGACTGTGAAGGACATGTTGTCATTTTTAGGCCTGACTGGCTTCAGCAGACAATATATACCCATGTATGTGTCTGCTACTGCACCTTTAAGAGCATTAGTGAGAGAACAGGGCATGAAAAACCTAAGGGCAGAGTTAATGTGGACCCCAGAGGCAGAATCAGCTTTCATTTCACTAAAAGCACAGTTGTCGCAGGCAGCTCATCTTAATTGTGCAGACTATGCCAAACCATTCATACTGGATGTATCTGAAACTCAAAACAGTGCCCATGGTGTGTTGTATCAGAAAACAACAGGGGGACGAAAGGTTTTGATGTACAGTAGTGTTTTGTTGGACCCCATTGAGCAGAGACAGCCAGCATGTGCTCGCTACGCGGCAGGGTTAGCCAAATTGATAACAAAAACATCTCATATTGTAATGGGTCACCCGTTGACCATTCTCACTACTCATTCTGTAATGTCATTTGTCAATTCAACTGCTTTCACTTTCTCACCTCTCAGGCAAAGAAAGCTGGCCAAGATTTTGGCTAGCCCCAACGTCACATATGTGCATGAAGGTGTTAACATGGCTGACTTAATCACTGAAGGAGAGCCTCATGATTGCATACCTTTAACTGAGAAAGCCAGCAAAATTAGAGATGGCCTCTTTGCAGTACCGCTGCCAACTCCCCCACCAGCAATGACATTGTTCACAGATGGTTGTTGTTTCAGGGCATCGGATGGTACATTAAAGGCAGGGTTTGCTGTGGTTGAACAGGTTGAGGGTGATTTTGTGACTAGAGTGAGTGGTAAATTGGAGGGTAAGCAGTCAGCGCAGAGAGCTGAAATGATAGCTGTAACCAAGGCCTTGCACTATGCTGGTGAAGAGAGGGTAACTATTTATAGTGACTCTGCATATGTGATAGGAGCTGTACATGTAGAGCTGCCTGTGTGGCAGAGATGTGGATTTGTTACAACAACAGGCCGGCCTATAACTCATGCTAGCGAAGCCAGAGACCTATTGCAGGCTCTGATGATTCCTGATGAAGTGGCTGTGGTGAAATGCCAGGGACATGATAAAGCAAACTCAGTTATTGCTCGTGGAAATGACGCTGCTGATTGCGCTGCCAAAAATGCTGCCGGGTACACAGCCACACAATTTGTTGTGACTTCAGACAAAACAAAATCAGACATATTACCACGTTTCACTCGTGAATACTTGATAAAGGAACAAGCTGGTTCCTCACCTGATGAAAAGAATGCTTGGAGAGACCATGGTGCTGTCCGTGCCAATGACGGCCTGTGGCAGGCTCCGGATGGGAGACCTGCCATGCCCATGTCACTCTGTGACTCATTGTTTAAACAGGTGCATACAGCGAGTCATGTATCTGACAAACAGATGTTACGTGATCTTCAGTATTGGTGGCATCCATTTTTGACGTCTATGGTGGCCAATTACATTAGATCTTGTGAAGTGTGCTGTGAACATAATGTGAAGCCCACTGTTAAGCCCCAGAGAGGGTATTTTCCAATCACAACAGGACCTGGGGATGAAATCATTATTGATTTCACTGACATGATAACTGGAGTAAGAGGGAAAAGATATGTTTTGGTGATCGTCGATTCGTTCACTGCCTGGCCTGAGGCCTATCCGGTAGGCAGAGAAGACAGCACAGCTGTCATCAAATGTTTGATAAATCATTACATTCCTAATCATGGTTTCCCCAGACGTGTAAGATCTGACAATGGAAGTCACTTCAAAAATGAACATCTCAGACAGGTTGAGCAGGCATTGGGTTTGACCCACAGCTTTGGGGCTGTTTATCACCCACAAAGCCAGGGAAAAGTTGAAAGGATGAATTTGACTCTGAAATTGAAACTTGCCAAAATCTGTGCACAAACAAAAATAACATGGCTAGATGCATTACCAATTGCATTAATGTCTATCCGTTCTTCTGTTAACAGGATTTCTGGTTTCACACCTTTTGAATTGTTTACAGGTCGACAGTTTCCAGGCCCAAGGAATGCCTTGGTGCAGGACCCAATCCTGCCATTAACTCATGCTGCTTATTTTGACAAACTAACTGCTCTGATCAAACATTTTTCCTGCCAGGCTATCAGACAACGGGACTGGGACAATGACCCAGCCCCTAGCCAGGCTGATTGGGTGAGAGTGAAGGTGTTTCGGAGGAAGTGGAACGAACCCAGATGGTCCAAACCGCTCAGAGTGACTGCCAGAACGTCACATTGTGTGCAGCTACAGGGAAAAGGCGAAACCTGGTTCCATCTCTCTTCTTGTGTTCCATGTGATTCTCCTTCTAGGTCTCTGACAGATACAGGGGTGGACCTGAGGACTCAGGTCCAAGAGAGGGAGAGTGTTGAAGGTGAAAGTGCTATAAGTGCTACAGAACAGAGAGAACAGAGAGAAACTGAACCAACAACATTGGTAACACCAACACAACATCAACAACAAAGTCAACAAACAGTTTGTAAAATTTTGTACAAAACAGGTGACCTTTTTTCCAGTCCAATAACAGAGCCTTTAGCACACTGTGTTAGTGCAGATTGTGCATATGGAGCAGGTATAGCCGTACAATTCAAGGCAAAGTACGGAATACAAAAGGTTTTAAGTCAGAACAAACACACAGGTGAATGTGCAGTTACCCATGAGGACGACGGCAGACTGATTTTTCATTTAATAACCAAACAAAACTGTACTGATTTACCAACATATGAGAATTTTACCCACAGCCTCAGATGTATGAGAGAGTGGTGTGAGAAAGAAAACATAACAAGTGTATCTACTCCCCGGCTGGGGTGTGGGTTAGATAAATTGGACTTCCATAAGGTGGTGGAGATCCTGACAGAAGTGTTCAGGGACCTGAACATCACAATTACGGTTTATTCATTGTGAATGTCATCTAAGTTTTAATTTTACTATTATTATCGTGTTACTTCCTTTTAATTTTGTATTAGTATTATCGTTTTACGTCTTTTACTATACTCCTACCTTTTATCAAGTATTAAGTTTAAGAGTGTTTTTTGAATTTAGCCAATAGGCATACGTGTATTTTTCCACAGAGATGAAGCTGTGTGGGAATTGGAAGGTTCTGTGGGCCCTAGGGGTTACAACTGCAATTATAATTATCATGAGATTCGGCATAAACTATGGAGGTAATCTGAAAAATGACAAAAGGTCCAAAACAACATCACAAGATCAGTGTTTAAACAGATATGGGGGAATTGAATTAAATTACATAAAAAATTCAAAGACATCATACACCTTTGATTTATGCAATGTGATAGACTGTGGAGGGAAGAATAGCTCATGGAGGGGATATGATATATACTTGTGTCTGGATATTATAACCACACTGTGGTGTCGGGAGCGAGGCTATGATGACAGATCATGGTGCCCAAGATGGAGTAGTGTAGTGGCTTATACGGGAACATGGGATCTCCTAAAGAGGACGGGTACAGATGGGGAAATGTGGGAAAACTTAAAAATACAAAGAGATTACAGTCCAGTTCAAAATCCTGTTACCATGTCAATAGGAGAGTGGAGCAGGTTACCCCGGGGAGGCACAGCTATGAGGTATGGGGAAAAGGAGGAGACCACTATGTGGTTGGTAATAGGTGCAGATGTAGATGGAACAGACCCTAAGGGTCTTATAAAAATAAACATTATAGAATCAGTAGAACCCAATACAATCGCGACCGCAGAACTGCCTGACCCGGTGGAAAAGAAACAAGCTAATGAAATCATTGAAATAGATTATACCAAACTAAAACCAGAAGACATAATAGAGATGGCCACAGGCTATGGGGAAACCAATTTATGGCTGGAATGGATCATTTCCACGGCCAGAGAACAGAAACTAGAAGATTGTGTAGGCTGTGCTAGAGGTAGACCGGTACTATATACAGAACCAGCTCCCCTTTACCCGGAAGACCCGTGGGGTTATGAGTGCATGCTAGCATTAACTAAAGAGGCCTCTCCAAAAAACTGCACGACCTTATCCTCAGTTTTTCCACCAATAGGTAATAACTCGAGAGCGGGACCATTTAGGCCCCATATAGCCAATTACACCTGTTTTAATTTCACCAGGACCAATCCAAAAATTAATCTGGGAACCATTGACCCCGGGTGGTGTAATATCACCTACCAAGACAATGGGTCCATGGTTGGAGGATGGGCCAGGTCAGGAATATATTATTATTGTGGGAGTCAAAGGTTAGTAACTAAAATCGAACACTCATCTAAAGGAACATGTGCCATGGTAAGGTTGGGGGCACCAATAGTTTTAATAGGAGGAAAAGCTGTGAAGCTCCAATCACAACCTAATGCCATTACTGCCAGACGACGTAGGCATGTTCTAGCTAAAAGAGCAGCAAAAAGAAACGTAGATTTGTCATTAAATAGTCCCACATACATCGATGCAATAGGTGTGCCCAGGGGTGTACCTGACGAATACAAATTAGCTGACCAGATAGCTGCCGGATTTGAAAATATCCCAATATTATCGGCCTTCTTTCCAGTTACCCCGAATAAAAACGTGGATAGGATCAATTATGTGCATTATAATGTTATGAGATTAGCGAACATGACCAGAGATGCGGTGGACGGCCTAGCAGAACAATTGGCACCCACTTCTCTTATGGCAGTTCAAAATAGAATGGCCCTAGATATGCTGTTGGCCGAAAAGAATGGCGTATGTCATTTATTTTCTGATTTTTGTTGTACGTACATTCCGAATAATACAGCACCGGACGGGTCAGTGACCAGGGCACTGGAAGGACTAAAAACTTTGTCCATAGAAATGCGAGAACACTCAGGTATTGACAACCCCATATCTGACTGGCTGGATAAAACATTAGGCAAATGGAAGGCAATAGTGACCTCAGTAGTAGTTTCCATTGGTGTATTCGTGGCCATCCTGGTGACCTGTGGATGTTGTTGTATTCCATGTTTTAGATCCCTGTGTAACAGACTGATAGTGTCTGCAATAGAGAAAAAAGAGAATAGTCCACCCCCATATAGCATGCCCCTATTAGGCCTACAGAACCTGGATGAGGATGAAGAAGAAAATATGTGACCTCTTTCAGAGGTCAAGAGAGGGAATTGTGGGATTTGATTTTGTTTAACTAATGAATGCATTCAACCAATTCATGAACAATGGAGTATTGTTGTGTTGTTGAATAATTATGTTTTACATATTTACTGCCTACATTTCATGCTGATTGCTAAAAGTGTTAAAGTTACAAAGATGTCCAAATAAGGACTGTGGAAATTGATTTTGTTCCATTTTATATTTCTTTAATTAATCATTTTATTCTATAAACATTGTGTGTTTCATATATGCACTGAGCTATTATGTAAAAATGAGGTGTTTGTGTTTGAGAGTGGAAAGTTACCAGCTTTTGTATGTGTGTAAAAGCTACAAGGAGCATGTGCTGAGGAATTTACGCCTGGTATAGATCAAGATAAGAGAGAAGCCTGAGGGGGAAAAGCAAACCGGCAACTATTTTATTAACTAATGCTTTTATATTCACAGGATAAAATATGCCATGTATTTCTTACTTAATCAGTATTAATCATTGAATAATTGATGTAATAAAGATAAGATGTTGTCTTTGATAAATGTGTATTAACCAATGAAATGAAGGTTGCATATAGAATAATTTAATGGGGGCATGGCAGCTCAACCTTGAAGAACAGAATCTCCTGTGCTTGTTGTGTGTGTGTTTTCTTTCCTAACAGATGGGTTTTAATAATGATTAAAGTGTTTGCTTAGAAGTAGTATTGCAGTAAAAGATTTAATATCTGTTTATCTATCTAAAGAAGTTAATGTGTGCCTTATTCATTTAACCAATTTTACGAATAATGAAATGATGTCATGATATTGAAATATGTTTTACGTAATAATCACTTTCATCTTACAGCTTATGTTTTTTATAAATGAATGTTTTATTAATGATTTGTTTTTAAGAAAGCATTATAAACATGCTATGTGGAGTGGAGGAGTACTGGGGAGAAAGTGATGGACTGCATGGCTCTCAGGGATGAGAGGAGAACAGTTTGTTTCTTCTTTGTCTGTGTGTGATAGGCAACCCCCTCAGGAATGTGGTGATGGAATCTGATAAGGAGAATAGCCAGCTGGGGGAGGAGGATTCTGAAGAAAGAACGGCGATAAATACTCATGTTTTTGTTCTGAGCTGGGAGTTGGTCAAATCCTGCTGTAGGACTTGATGACCCGGCATGCTGTAACTTTTTCATATCTGATCAATAAATATTCAATTTAGATATTTGTGTCTTTCTCCATTGATGAACACGCTTTGGACACTTTAAAGTCCAACAAGATATGAAATTAATATTTAGTTTACTAATATTTAACTCTAGGACACTAACTTGCATAACAGTTAGCAGTAACTGTGATTTAGATTATTTAGTATAGCAGTCATAAAATGACTGGTTTCTTAAAATATTCTTGTAAAAATAAGTTATTAATCATTGCTATCATTGTATAATGTAGAAAATATTTCTCTGCTGTCATTATTACCAAACATTTTCTGCCATGTATGCCTCCAAACATGTTAATAATGTTAGGTATGATGAAAATTATACTTAAATATTATTAAATACATATAAATCTTTCACAGTAACTGTTGCACTGTAGAATAGTGGGTTAAGCAAAGGACATTGTATACTTGCACACAGCAGGCTTTCAAAAAAGTCAGCAAAAAATGGGGGGAATGTGCCCCAGTAAAGCTTTATGTCTATCGACAGAGAAATGAAGAAATCTTATGTTTCATCACAAAAATGTTGTCATGTTTTGTCAGGATTGTCTCATGCACGCGAAAGAAAAAAAACAAATCATTGTTGCATTCAGTGGCACTCATAATTTCTCTTATTTTCACCGGAAAAAATTTGGCTAGTGGAAATGCTGATTGGCTGGTAACTTTAGAAAGTTACCAGCCACTTTGGCTGGTGGTCAAAAAAGTTAATTTAGAACCCTGTATATATATATATATATATATATATATATATATATATATAAATTGTTCATATTATAATTTGAAAACAGAAGTGGAGATAATTAGATTTTAATTAGTTTTAATACGTTTTGATGATTTGATTATAAAATAAAATAGATATAGTACAGTAAATTCACAAAATAGTTTTTCATATAAACATAAACATCTAGGAGCAGTACTTTTAACCCAGTGAAACGCAGTGGTTTCTCGAGACCCAATGCTCGGCACATTTTGTATGATTCTCTCATCTGACACAATCAGTTCAGTTCATACAAATCTCTACTGATGATTAAAGTAGATTTGTTTAAAATAGAAGACTTTTGTATATGTGCAGAGCAGTGGGCCTCCAGAAATAACTTTGAGAACCACTGATCTAGGGAACAGTTAACGTAACACCCGTTGTTCTAGATGCAAATATTTCCGGAATGATGAGCCAAAAATCCTCACAGACACTTGAGAACATAAGACAAACAGGCCCATCAGTTTAGTTGTAATCGCACACCATTACACTGGACTCGTACATGGTTAATGCTGGCTGGCTGTTGGTCTCATGTATTCTAAGATATGTAATTATCCTAATAGACCCTTATAAGAATCTGAAAGCAGATGTTAAGTGCAAAATAACAAGTAGGTCAGACAAATATTTATGTGTCGTATACATATGCTATAGTCATCGTTCTTTGTCCTTAGGTTATAGCGCCACCTCGTGGACAATCTCTGAAATGTTTTGCATGTTACCTCGGCCTAGGTCTATACATATGTGTACCAAATTTCGTGTTGATATCTCATTCCTATCATAAATGATGGCCATTTAAGTATTTGTGACACCGCCTCTTCGTACTTTTGACCGTGGTATTGCGACGACGAGTGCAAAGTTCAACTTTTTTTGATAATTATTGATATTCAGTGTCTAAGGAATATTCCAGCACTGGATTGGTTCAGATCGGTCAAAAAACCTAGGACTAGTTCGCAAAAGTAGGTTTATAAGAAAATTATGAATATCTAACAAACGATTCGACTGAGACAAATGCTTCTTGAGGAAAAATTGTTCATTATAAGTACCTCTATTAAATGATATGAAGATCTTGTTGATATCTGAAACACTGCATAATACACAATCACTTAAACACTGAAAAAACGTGATAGCGCCTCCCGGAGGCCGAATTTTTTCTTACTCTGCACAGACCTTCATGGCCAAGAGACAAACAGGCCCAACGCGTTTCGTTTTGATCGGCCTCCGTTAACACTGTCTGATAGCTGCTTTTTCTTGATTGGCCGATGGCGGCCATGTTTTTTGAGCTACGCAAAATTCCTTTTGGACATAGATAGTACCCTAGACCAGGAGCACCGGTGCCAAAGGTCAAGTTGATCGGTCGCATATTTCTATAGTTACAGACCTTCAAAGTTGAGGTGGTGTTATAGCGCCAACTAGTGGTCAAGCGGCGCAATTTTTTGCAGGTGACCCCAGAATAGTCCCCTGTATATGTGTACCAAATTTGGTGTCGATACCTCTTTCCAATCCCAAGTTATAGCCATTTAAGTCCAAGAGGCTCCGCCCATTGGGGCGTTTGGGCGTGGCTTTACGATGGTGAGTCGAAAGTTCAATTTTTTTTTGATAACTTTTGATATTCACACTCCAAGGAATATTACAGCACTGGAACGGTTCCGATCGGACAAAAAACCTAGGACTAGTTCGTTTTTATTTTTTTCGACAAAATCGAAAATAGCGAAAAAAAATTCATGACGGAAATGAAATCGGAGATATACGTTTTGTTCGTCTTGACGCAAGGATTCCATTGATATAAGACACTTGACATTTGGACAAGATTTGTGGGAGTTATGATCATCAACGCGTTTGTTATCGCTATAGCGCCACCTATAGGCCAATCGGGTTGATACTCTATCAACCTCTCCCCAAATTGGGTCCTACCATTTGGCCAAGTTTCAAGTCTCTAGGCCTTACGGTTTGGGCTGCACATTTCGTTTTACGGCAAAATAATAATAATTAATAAAAATAAAAATCTTAACAATTACAATAGGGTTTCAGCCCTACGGGCTTGAACCCCTAATAAAAATCCATACAAATACAATAGGGTTTCAGCCCTACGGGCTTGAACCCCTAATAATAAATATAGCTGCAAGCAGCGATTACCGGGGTTCAAGCGATTTGGGACATTAAGACCTTTAAGGGCATGGCTGTGTAGATTTGCTGCATTGTACAAAATAAATGATGGAAAATAAGATACCAGACACACGTGTTCAAAGTTATCAGCAAAAAAGTGCTATCATTCAGTGAAATGTCTCCCTCTCTTCTCACGGAACATTGACAAATGGAACAATGAAAGAAATGTTTGTGGTGCTTGCATTGGCAAAACTCGGGTCACAAAATGTTAAAATAGTGTTAATGAGTCAAAAGAGCCGAACCCCATGTCTCTACGATGTTCTGATACAGAGATACAGCTCTTGCTAAATGGTTGCTAGGGTATGCTCATTGGTTGCTAGGGAGTGACTTGCAATCCACCAATGATTATACTCAAAGTCATGAAAGGAATAATCCATGATGACTCATGATTTTAAATGTAAGGTTACAGTATTATTAAGTGAAAATAACAAATTACCACTAGGTGGCGCTATGAGAAACTTGTGCATGGAATCTCAGGTCATGACTGTGTTACATCGAGCTAGTATCATGGCTACACACTTTAGTTTAGTGAAAAAACAGTTTTATGACCATTGGGCTTGCTCAATGTCAAAGGTTTTGTTCAATTATGAGGCCAATTAGTGGTGCAGGCATACCGTTTTTTTTGTATTGCCTCAGACTGTGCTCAGACATCAGCGTATCAAATCTGGTGAAAAAATATCATTTCGTTGCGGAGTTATAACCATTTATGTGTAAAAACACAAAATTTTGAGGTAATTTTTCGTTTTTTGCAATTTTCGGCCATTTCTGATGGAAAATTTAACATAGCGCCAATAGAACTTTTTGTTCAGAAGGTAATACAATGTTCTTCCTATGTTCGTTTCGAGTCGATCGGAATAACCCTCGCAGAGTTATTCGCATGTTTTTTAAGCGATATTTTCCTGTGCAGAACCAACCGTAAAGCAAAACCTGGCATGCTTGGTATCGTTGGACTCCGCAACAATTCAGGACTCCATGGAAAAAAGTTGCATGAAAATACGTTAAACTCAGCCTAAGTTATAAGCGTTTAAATGATTCGTCTGACCACTAGGTGGCGCTGTGACGAAACGACGCATGCCACCTCAGGCCATGACTGTCATCACAAGTACCAAGTGTCGTGTTGATACTTCATTCCTGTCCGCAGTTATAGCCAATAAATCCCTAGTGGCTGCGCACGCTTCAGACGTTTGGGCGTGGCATGTCGACCGTAAGTCGAAAGTTCAACTTTTTTTCAATAATTATTGATATTCGAACTCCAAGGAACATTTTAGCACCAAAACGATTCCGATCGAGCGAAAAACCTATGACTAGTTCGTTTTTATTTTTTTCAAAAAAATTGAAAATAGCGGAAAATTTTTAATGACGGAAATGAAATCGGAGATATACATTTTGTTCGTCGTTACGCAAGGAATCCAGGAATATAAGACACTTGACATTTGGACAAAAATTGTCGAAGTTATGAGCATCAACACGTTTGCCATCGCTGTAGCGCCCCCCATAGGCCGATTGGGATGACACTCTGTCAACTTCGCGCACGAATGAGACCTACCATTTGGCCAAGTCGCAAGTCTCTAGGCCTTACGGTTTGGTCTGCACGATCCGTTTTACGGCAGAAGAAAAATAATAATAAATATAGCTGTTAGCAGCGATTATCGGGGTTCAAGCCATTTAGATCACAAGACGTTTAAGGACATGGCCATATGGATATTCTGCATTGTATATTGTACACACACACGTTTACCTGAGAAAGGAGAAACAAGACTGTTAAAGAACAAGACTTAATATTGACATGGTTATACACTCATTTGGTATGTAGTTTTTTTTTTATAAAAAACAAAAAATATATAATTCTTACTGCAAATGTCGTGTAAGTACCTCCAAAATTATGTTCACGTTTCACAGCTGTCATAAAATGACATGAGTGTTAAAACTGAAAACTCAGAACAATTGAAGTGGTAGTCTTTCACTAAATGTGATTTTAATATTATAACAGTAAAATCATGAAGTTAAAGGTGCAGTGTGTACATTTTAGCGGCACCTAGTGGTGAGGTCACGATTTGCAACCAATGGCTTAGTCCACTGCTCACCCCTCGCTTTTGAAACACATAGAGAAGCTACAGTAGCCGCCACCAGACAAACATGTCATCGTCGGAGACAACTTAGTAAAAAAATTTGTCCATTAAGGGCTTCTGTAGAAAAATGGCGGCAAAAAATGTTGACTTCTATGTAAGGGGACCCTCAGTGTATGTAGATAAAAAGGTCTCGTTCTAAGGTAATAAACACATACCGGTTCATTATGAAAGGTCTTTATACACCCCTGATAATATAGTTTTTTATATCATTTTGCATTTTTGTCAAGAGATCCTTCTAAAAATTACACACTGCACCTTTAAATGTGTACAGAGTTCTATTAATAGTAGACTTAGTTAAACAGTAATCATCTTCTGTGTTTTCTGTGAGTGCAAATGTCAGCCAGTGATTGATCCTCTACAGCCATCTAGTGGACATAACGGAAAATTGCACCTAAAAACCACAATAAGGAATTTGAGTATATTGCCTGATCTCAATAATACTTTTATGCTTTGTCATAAGCTTTAGGGGCCGTTCGTCAGGGCCGTTTTCAAAATGACTGTGTGATAGCTATACTTCTGCAAAGTTGTTTTTGTATTTGTATTATACAGTGTAGAGAAAATTGTACTGCACTGGCTTTACTGTTGTTGAGTGTAAGAACTGAAACAATTTAATAAAACAAAACCAGATATGTTATCTGAATGGTGGATGGTGTTATTAAATTGTGTCAATAACAAATATCATTTCATTTAGCAGATTCATGTTCATGTCCTTTAATCCAGTACCATGAAGGCTTTCTGTTTTAATTAGGTAAATAAAGTGAGGTATGCAAGTTATTAAACCGTATATATCTTTATGGACAAAAGGAACATATACACAAACATGCTCTGCACATTTTGTATGTTTCTCTCATCTGAAACAATCATTTTAATTCATAGAGATCTAGGTCTTACTAAATGGTTGCTTGTTTAAATCTTTTAGACTATTTTTTAAACAAAAGTAATTGTTCTTATAGAACATATATATTCTTTGACATAGATATGATGTGCAAACATACAAGTATTTCAGATGACAGCCTCTGTCATATTATAGTAGGCCTAAAAATAGTACTAAAGCTGTACATTTTTTATATTTAACAACTGGCTATGTCCATACATAACTGATCCAGATGTGTTGTTTATATCAAATGGAGTTAATAACAAATATGATGTCATTAAGCAAATGTCAGTCAGATTTGCTATTAAGCACTTATTTGTAAATAGAAAATAGAAAATAGATTAGAATACTAACTTTTAAATCTAGATTAAAAACACATCTGTTTAACTCTGCATTTACTGAATGAGCACTGTGCTGCTTTACACTGACTGCACCTTTAACTCAAGCCACTTTTACTCCTGTTTTATTATTTTTAACATTTTAAACAGTTTTTATTAAAATCACATTCATTTTCTTTAATTGTTATTCAAAATTCTCATGTATCTTTTTTTATTGTGATTTTATTGTGTATCTATTATTTTTACATTTTCTTTTTTCTCTTTTATATATTGTTTTCTCATTTCTATGTAAAGCACTTTGAATGACCTCTGTGTATGAAATGTGCTATACAAATAAACTTGCCTTGCCTTGCCTTGCCTTGTGTTCACACACGTGCTGTGCTAGAGTAAGTTTTCAGTAAACATTTATATTTAAAATAACCAATTGTATCATAACATTACAATTTCATTGCAATAATTCTATAAACAATTATTGAAAACTTTATAAGACACAGCATGACGTGTTTATGTTATGGAAAATAGATTAGAATACTAAAGCTACTGATAACCAAATATTTATTCTCTTTATGTGTGATTATTAGTTATTATTTCTAATGTTGGCCTATTATTGTTCTTTAAGGATCCACATATTTACAGCAATCTTTTTCATACCTTTAAGGCCAGTTCACACTGGTCAGACAACTACCAACTCCAACAGACACCAACAGACAACCACATTCTAAAGTCTCATTTACTTTGATCCAACAACTTCCAACAGGGGTTTCACACTGGTCAGAGAGACTCCAACAGACGCGTCTGTTGGAGTCTGTCTGACCAGTGTGAAGTGGCCTTTAGGATTTGAAGAATTCTAAGACAACATTTGAAGCTTTATAACTTCATAGGGTTGTTTCCCACAGGTTTAAATTGATGCATGACTAGCCATTAGTTATGTAAAAACATTTAGGTACTTTTTACAAACAAACCTTATAAAAAACATTACTGGTGTACATCTTAAGACAAAACTATGGCCCAGATATATTTAAAGGTAGGCCAGTGTAAGCTATTTTCAAGTAAGATAACTAAAACTTAAGCCTTAATTTTAGTCTGTAACTACACTTAAACCAATGGTCAGTAACATTAATCTCTAAGACTAGTATTCAAAGTTAGTCATACATTTTTGTCTTCATAATTGAACATGATTGGCACACCATTACGCTGGACTCGTACATGGTTAATGCTGGCTGGCTGTTGGTCGGCATGTTTTCTAAGATATGTAATTATCCTAAAAGACCCTTATAAGAATCTGAAAGCAGATGTTATGTGCAAAATAAAAAGTAGGTCAGACAAATATTTATGTGTTGTATACATATGTTATAGTTATCGTTATTTTTTCTTAGGTTATAGCGCCACCTAGTGGACAATCTCTGCAATTTTTTGCATGTGACCTCGGCCTGGGTCTATACATATGTGTACCAAGTTTCGTGTTGATATCTCATTCCTATCATAAATGATAGCCATTGCAGTATTTGTGGCACCTCCTCTTCGTACTTTTGACCGTGGTGTTGCGACAATGAGTGCAAAGTTCAACTTTTTTTTGATAGTTATTGATAATCAGTGTCTAAGGACTATTCCAGCACTGGATCGGTTCAGATCAGTCAAAAAACCTAGGACTAGTTCGCAAAAGTAGGTTTAAAAGAAAATGATGAATATCTAACAAACGATTCGACTGAGACAAGTGCTGCTTGAGGAAAAGTTGTTCATTTTAAGTACCTCTATTAAATGATATGAGGATCTTGTTGATATCTGAAACACTGCATAATACACAATCACTTAAACACTGAAAAAACGTGATAGCGCCCTCCGGAGGCCGAATTTTTTCTTAATCTGCACAGACCTTCATGGCCAAGAGACAAACAGGCCCACCGCGTTTCATTTCGATCGGCCTCCGTTAACCCTGTCTAATAGCTGCTTTTTCTTGATTGGCCGATGGCGGCCATGTTTTTTGAGTTAAGCAAAATTCCTTTTTAACATAGATAGTACCCCAGATCAGGAGCACACCTGTCAAATGTCAAGTTGATCGGTCCCATATTTCCGTAGTTACAGCCCTTCAAAGTTGAGGTGGTGTTATAGCGACAACTAGTGGTCAAGCGGCGCAATTTTTTGCACTTGACCTCAGAATAGTCCCCTGTATATGTGTACCAAATTTGGTGTCGATACCTCCTTCCCTTCCTAAGTTATAGCCATTTAAGTTCAAGAGGCTCCGCTCATTGGGGGCGTTTTGGCGTGGCTTGACGACGGCGAGTCGAAAGTTCAACTTTTTTTTGATAACTTTTGATATTCACACTCCAAGGAATATTACGGCACTGGAACGGTTCCGATCGGACGAAAAACCTAGGACGAGTTCGTTTTTATTTTTTTTGACAAAATCGAAAATAGCGAAAAAAAATTCATGACGGAAATGAAATCGGAGATATACGTTTTGTTCGCCTTGACGCAAGGAATCCAGGGATATAAGACACTTGACATTTGGATAAGATTTGTGGAAGTTATGACCATCAACGCGTTTGTTATCGCTATAGCGCCACCTATGGGCCAATCGGGTTGATACTCTATCAACCTCTCCCCAAATTGGGTCCTACCATTTGGCCAAGTTTCAAGTCTCTAGGCCTTACGGTTTGGTCTGCACGTTCCGTTTTACGGCAGAATAATAATAACTAATAATAATAATAATAAATATAGCTGCAAGCAGCGATTAGCGGGGTTCAAGCTATTTGGGATCACAAGACGTTTAAGGACATGGCCAAATAGATATTCTGCATTGTATATTATACACATACACGTTTACCTGAGAAAGGAGAAACAAGACTGTTAAAGAACAAGACTTAATATTGACATGGTTACACACTCATTTTGTATGTAGTTGTTTTTTTAAATAAAAAACATAAAAATATAATTCTTACTGCAAATGTCGTGTAAGTGCCTCCAAAATTATGTTCACGTTTCACAGCTATCATAAAGTGACATGAGTGATAAAACTGACAACTCAGAACAATTGAAGTGGTAGTCTTTCACTAAATTTGATTTTAATATTATAACAGTAAAATCATGAAGTTAAAGGTGCAGTGTGTACATTTTAGTGGCATCTAGTGGTGAGGTCACAAATTGCAACCAATGGCTTAGTCCACTACTCACCCCTCGCTTTTGAAACACATAGAGAAGCTACGGTAGCCGCAACCAGACAAACATGTCATCGTCGGAGACAACTTAGTAAAAATTTTGTCCGTTAGGGGCTTGTGTAGAAAAATGGCGCCAGAAAATGTTGACTTCCATGTAAGTGGACCTTGGTGTATGTAGATAAAAAGGTCTCGTTCTAAGCTAATAAACACATACCGGTTCATTATGAAAGGTCTTTATACACCCCTGATAATATAGTTTTGTATATCATTTTGCATTTCTGTCAAGAGATCCTTCTAAAAATTACACACTGCACCTTTAAATGTGAACAGATTTCTATTAATAGTAGAATTAGTTAAAGAGTAATCATCTTCTGTGTTTTCTGTGAGTTCAAATGTCAGCCAGTGATCGATCCTCTTCTGCCATCTAGTGGACATAATGGAAAATTGCACCTAAAAACCACAATAAGGACAAATTGAGTATATTGCCTGATCTCAATAATACATTGTATGCTTTGTCATAAACTTTAGGGGCCGTTCGTCAGGGCCATTTTCAAAATGACTGTGTGATAGCTATACTTTTTCAAAGTTGTTTTTGTATTTGATATATATAAATATATATAAATTAATTTATACAGTGTAGAGAAAATTGTACTGCACTGGCTTTAATGTTGTTGAGTGTAAGAACTGAAACATTTAATAAAACAACCAGATACGTTATCTGAATGGTGGATGGTGTTATTAAATCGTGTCAATAACAAATATCATTTCATTTAGCAGATTCATGTTCATGTCCTTTAATCGAGTACCATGAAGGCTTTCTGTTTTAATTAGGTAAATAAAGTGAGGTATGCAAGTTATTAAACCGTATATATTTTTATGGACAAAAGGAACATATACACAAACATGCTCTGCACATTTTGTATGTTTCTCTCATCTGAAACAGTCATTTTAGTTCATAGAGATCTATTCTGTAGGTCTTACTAAATGTTTGCTTGTTTAAATGTATTAGACTATTTTTTAACAAAAGTAATTGTTTTTATAGAACATATATATATTCTTTGACATAGATATTATGTGCAAACGTACAAGTATTTTAGATGACAGCCTCTGTCATATTATAGTAGGCCTAAAAATAGCACTAAAGCTCTGCATATTTTTATATTTAACCACTGGCTATGCCCAGATTACTAGTTCATTAGTTAGAAATACTTAGTCTGGCCCATTTTGAAAATGCCACATTTCAAAATGCTTGAATTGATTACCTCAAGTCTTTTAGTTTTAATGAGGCAAATGACTGCAAATCATTGAATCTTATAATAATTTTCATGCAGATGCAACCCATGGACAAAAGGAACATAACAGCATCTAAAAATTAAATAACGAATACAGGTTACAAATGGTGCCCACATCACTATGTGACATCACATCAAATCTTTGAATACAAAAGTTTTTTTATGTTTCATATTGATATTTGCCCAGATAGTACAGCAAATTCACAAAATTGCTTTTCATATAAACATAAACATCTAGAGTACTTTCAACTCAGTGAACCACAGTGGTTTCTCGAGACCAATGCTCGGCACATTTTGTATGATTCTCTCATCTGACACAATCAGTTCAGTTCATACAAATCTCTACTGATGATTAAAGTGGATTTGTTTAAAATAGAAGACTTTTGTATATGTGCAGAGCAGTGGGCATCCAGGAATAGTTTTGAGAACCACTGATCTAGGGGACAGTTAACGTAACACCCGTTGTTCTAGATGCAAATATTTCCGGAATGATGAGCCAAAAATCCTCACAGACAATTGAGAACATAATACAAACAGGCCCATCAGTTTAGTTGTAATCGCAGACCATTACGCTGGACTCCTACATGGTTAATGCTGGCTGGCTGTTGGTCGTCATGTTTTCTAAGATATGTAATTATCCTAATAGACCCTTATAAGAATCTGAAAGCAGATGTTATGTGCAAAATAACAAGTAGGTCAGACAAATATTTATGTGTTGTATACATATGCTATAGTCATCGTTCTTTGTTCTTTGGTTATAGCGCCACCTGGTGGACAACCTCTGAAATTTTTTGCATGTTACCTCGGCCTAGGACTATACATATGTGTACCAAATTTCGTGTTGATATCTCATTCCTATCATAAATGATAGCCATTTAAGTATTTGTGGCACCGCCTCTTCGTACTTTTGACCATGGTGTTGCGACCACGAGTGCAAAGTTCAACTTTTTTTGATAATTATTGATATTCAGTGTCTAAGGAATATTCTAGCACTTGATTGGTTCAGATCGGTCAAAAAACCTAGGACTAGTTCGCAAAAGTAGGTTTATAAGAAAATTATGAATATCTAACAAACGATTCGACTGAGACAAGTGCTTCTTGAGGGAAAGTTGTTCATTATAAGTACCTCTATTAAATGATATGAAGATCTTGTTGATATCTGAAACACTGCATAATACACAATCACTTAAACACTGAAAAAACGTGATAGCGCCTCCCGGAGGCCGAATTTTTTCTTACTCTGCACAGACCTTCATGGCCAAGAGACAAACAGGCCCAACGCGTTTCGTTTTGATCGGCCTCCGTTAACCCTGTCTAATACCTGCTTTTTCTTGATTGGCCGATGGCGGCCATGTTTTTTGAGCTACGCGAAATTCCTTTTAGACATAGATAGTACCCTAGACCAGGAGCACCGGTGCCAAAGGTCAAGTTGATCGGTCGCATATTTCTATAGTTACAGACCTTCAAAGTTGAAGTGGTGTTATAGCGCCAACTAGTGGTCAAGCGGCGCAATTTTTTGCAGGTGACCCCAGAATAGTCCCCTGTATATGTGTACCAAATTTGGTGTCGATACCTCTTTCCAATCCCAAGTTATAGCTATTTAAGTCCAAGAGGCTCCGCCCATTGGGGGCGTTTGGGCGTGGCTTTACGACGGTGAGTCGAAAGTTCAAATTTTTTTTGATAACTTTTGATATTCACACTCCAAGGAATATTACAGCACTGGAACGGTTCCGATCGGACAAAAAACCTAGGACTAGTTCGTTTTTATTTTTTTCGACAAAATCGAAAATAGCGAAAAAAATTTCATGACGGAAATGAAATCGGAGATATACGTTTTGTTTGTCTTGACGCAAGGATTCCAGTGATATAAGACACTTGACATTTGGACAAGATTTGTGGGAGTTATGATCATCAACGCGTTTGTTATCGCTATAGCGCCACCTATAGGCCAATCGGGTTGATACTCTATCAACCTCTCCCCAAATTGGGTCCTACCATTTGACCAAGTTTCAAGTCTCTAGGCCTTACGGTTTGGTCTGCACGTTCCGTTTTACGGCAAAATTATAATAATAAATAAAAATCTTAACAATTACAATAGGGTTTCAGCCCTACGGGCTTGAACCCCTAAATATAGCTGCAAGCAGCGATTAGCGGGGTTCAAGCGATCTGGGACCTTAAAGGGGTCATAGCGTGAAAATCTGACTTTTTCCATGTGTAAGTGCTATAATGGGTCCCCAGTGCTTTTATCAACCTAGAAAACGTGAAAAAGATAAAAAATAAAATAATCGAGAGCACAATTGAGTTTCAATTACAACAAACCACCATCATTGTGATCAGTGTTTGCATTTCATCCACTCATTTGCATTTTAAATGAAACACTCAAAAACGGCACACTTTTGCTCAGGCCTACAAAGTGTCAATTTTAACATGCTATATTAAATTAGCTGTGGAGTATTGTCAGCTAACACTTCACATACACACTCTGGGGACACCGACGATTCATTTTACATCTTAAACTCATAATATGACCCTTTAAGACCTTTAAGGGCATGCCTGTTTAGATTTGCTGCATTGTTATCATATATACTTAGAATATGAAATACTAACATGTTACCAATTAGGTAAATTTTTTGAAGAGAATATGATGTGGTGCATGCCGTTGCAAGATTTGCCACACAAAATTGTTTCAAAAATTGTTAACATGAGACAAAACAGCCCACCACAATTTCTCTATGATGTTCTGATATAGAGATATAAGTCTTACAGGGCTAACCTATAACACAGCAATGATGAAGAATAAGCTAACACACATATATGCATTTACACACAGAAGCAGAAATGGCAGAGTTAGGAAATAAGACTTTGAAATAAATGAACAATCTCCATATGCTTGATGTCCTTCAAGAGTTCATCAACCTATTTAAATGTTTCGCCTTTGTCAGAATGTCACTTGACTGTAAAAACGGATACCGTAAGAATGATTGACGAAATGTTTATTTAACATAATAATAAATGACTTCATAAAGTTAAATCATGCATCCATTGATGAAACCTGTGAACACAATTTCATTGAGTATACATTTTAAATAATAAATAATAATTTTACACTTAATATAACATAAAATTAGTAGTGTAAAGGCAAAAAATAGGCACATTTTTAATTCAAATCTTAATAAGCATGCTCTTAAGTATGTTAATGAGGGTCTGTGTTAGTGATGGGAAGTTCGACTCTTTTTTGTGAATCAGTTCTTTCGGACAGTTCGTTTCAAAGAACTGGTTCAAAAAACCGATTCACCAGTTCTTTAACGTACTTTACGTAATGACGTCATTCGCATCTAATTCCATCATCCAGGAGGGTAGAATACATAAAACAAATAAAAAATTCCAACTAAAGCACATTCAAAAACGTTTAACAGAAATCATGATCAAGCTCATAACAACTTAAAATATAATCTGCACACACACACACCTAACAAATACATTTTAGTCAAAACGGTGTTTAATATAATTAGCTGTTCCATGCATATTTCGCATAAGTTTTATGGTAATATTAAATAAACTTACTTTATGTCTGTCAATCATCTTAGTTCATGTAGGCTATAGTATTAGCACAGAAACTAACTTATGTCCGTACTGTTTGGCTCACGCTACCTCAGTATCCACAGTTCTTTGATGAGTTCTTTGGACGCGTCCGATAGAAACTGTTCTCAATTCAGTGAACTGGTGACTCCATAAATGCAGCAACCTATTCCTGACTCGAGAGTCGCTGTATCGTGCTTTTCAGTAACACATGCACAGTATTACAGGCTCATCAAGTCGGACGCGTCCGATAGAAACCGTTCTAGATTCAGGTACTCATTTTATCGGTGACTCTGGAATACCAGTATGTTTGTTGCGCATGCTCAGTATCAACAAAGTTCACCAGGTCTCGGTTCAGTCAGTGATACTGTTGGGGAGAGCTTCTACGAGTTAAGATACGGATTACTCTCTTTTAATTAGAATCAGAATGACTGTCGCGCACATCTGAAAGTGAGTAACTTGTGGATCATTGCTGTCTCGAGACACAAACTTTTTAAACGATTCAGTCCGTTTAGGTGTACTGATTCAAGTCGTTCACTGAAAAGAACCAGTTCAAAAGAACGATTCGTTCACGAACTGGACATCACTAGTCTGTGTTTCACACAGAGAGTATATAAGAGAATACTGATTTTTGGATTTGGAAACAATAAAGCAATGTTACATATTTTAATAGAAAAATTTTTAGGCTCTGTCATGTTAAATTGTCAAATAGTGGTATAGCTCTGCAATTATTGGCATGCGATTTTAGGCTGGGCCAATAAATAACTTATCCAGATATGCTTTCAATATCAAATTGTGTCAATAACAAATGTCATGTCATTTAGTAGATTTGCAGCATATTTGCTGGTGTGCATTTGTCTGTGTTCACTTTCATAAAGTGCAACTATTTAGTTGGGTTCTAGCAGGTCATGTATGTGAATAATAACCAATTGCATTATTACATAAAGTTTTGGGTGCAATATTTTAAAAAAGAACGTATAAAAATGTAACTACTTTGTATTATACATCATGTCAGGACACGTTTATGTCATGGAAGGTAGAATAGAATCCTAATGCTACTGATGTAAATACAGCCAGACATATATCCTCTTGATAGCAGCAATTCATTTCTGGAGGACCACTGCTCTGCACATTTTGAATGTTTCTCTCATCTGACACAATCAGTTTAGTTCAAAGAGATCTCTACTATTGTGCTAATTATTTGAAGCAGGTGTGTTGAGAACGACTGATCTAGAGAACTTTTACTTCGCACACATTTGTCAGAAAGATGAACCTGAAAGTAGATTTTATATGCAAATAACAATTAGGTCAGACCAATACTTATATATCATATACATATGCTATAGACATTGTTCATTGTTCTCATGTTGTAGCACCACCTAGTGGACAATCTCTGCAATTTTTTGCAGTTGCTATGGATATAAATGGCATCGACTTTACCATACATGGTGGCAGACAAGGCACAGTATGTTGCTAATTGTTTAACCCTCTTTTTGGGCATCCTAATATGTTGTAGCCCTGATACAACCAGCATGTGTATATATAATTATGCCTCAATAGTTAGTCTGTCTGAAACTAAGCTGATTAAACCACATCACTGTGTGACACTTGCATTACATGTGAACGGCCCCTACGTTAATATGATTTTGTTTTTCTCTCCCTGTCTTGTCCTCGACCCTGAGGACAATGGGACAAACAGACCCAGTTCCGGTAGATGTGAAAGTCGGCACACCTCTGATCTACTGGTCGTCCATCAATGTGATGCCCAGCTGATGCCTGACCAACGACCACCGGCAGAACCCGCTTAATCTCCGCTTAATCTCCGCTTAATCTCCTTATCCGTTTATATGTGTGTATATACATATATATCTCCCAAGGGTTTTTCCCTCCTAGGACTTTTTAATTTTTATTTCCTCGGCTAAACAACCCGGGGTTTTGTTTTTTTTCTCCTAGGGGGTTTTTTAGCCCGGGGAGGTAGCCTGCTTGGGCTTAATTTAGCTTCTTCTCCTAGACGTTACATTAGTAATACGCTCGCTCATAATGTCGAGTCATAGCCGCAGCAAATTTGACTGCTTATGCTATTGTGTATTATGTTGTACTATCTGTCATTTTTCTGTGCTTTTACTGCTCCTATTAATGTAAAGCTGCTTTGAAACAATTGAGTATTGTGAAAAGCGCTATATAAATAAAATTGAATTGAAAAATTGAATTGAATGACCTAAAACACACACACACACACACACACACACACACACACACACACACAGACACATTTATAAAAGCAAGCAGAAATCGCAATGATGGAGAATAAGACTTAATACTCACATATAACAATATACACAGGAATAACATTAAGAACCATTGATCTAGGGGAAAGTTAAGGTGACACCCAATGTTCTAGATGTAAATATTTCCGGAATGATGAGCCACAAATCCTCACAGACACTTGAGAACATAAAACAAACAGGCCCATCAGTTTAGTTGTGATCGCACACCATTACGCTTGACTCGTACATGGTAAATGCTGGTTGGCATGTTTTCTAAGATATGTAATTATCCTAATAGACCATTATAAGAATCTGAAAGCAGATGTTATGTGCAAAATAACAAGTAGGTCAGACAAATATTTATGTGTTGTATACATATGCTATAGTCATCGTTCTTTGTTCTTAGGTTATGGCACCACCTAGTGGACAATCTCTGCAATTTTTTGCATGTGACCTTGGCCGGGGTCTATACATATTTGTACCAAGTTTTGTGTTAATATCTCATTCCTATCATAAATGATAGCCATTTAAGTATTTGTGGCCCCGCCTCTTCGTACTTTTGACCATGGTGTTGCGACGACAAGTGCAAAGTTCAACTTTTTTTTGATAATTATTGATATTCAGTGTCTAAGGAATATTCCAGCACTGGATTGGTTCAGATTGGTCAAAAAACCTAGGACTAGTTCGCAAAAGTAGGTTTAAAAGAAAATGATGAATATCTAACAAACGATTCGACTGAGACAAATGCTTCTTGAGGAAAAGTTGTTCATTTTAAGTACCTCTATTAAATGATATGAAGATCTTGTTGATATCTGAAACACTGCATAATACACAATCACTTAAACACTGAAAAAACGTGATAGCGCCTCCCGGAGGCCGAATTTTTTCTTACTCTGCACAGACCTTCAAGGCCAAGAGACAAACAGGCCCAACGCGTTTCGTTTCGATCGGCCTCCGTTAACCCTGTCTCTTAGCTGCTTTTTCTTGATTGGCCGATGGCGGCCATGTTCTTTTAGCTACGCGAAATTACTTTTAGACATAGATAGGACCCTAGACCAGGAGCATCGGTGCCAAATCTCAAGTTGATTGGTCGCATATTTCTATAGTTACAGCCCTTCAAAGTTGAGGTGGTGTTATAGCGCCAACTAGTGGTCAAGCGGCGCAATTTTTTGCACGTGACCCCAGAATAGTCCCCTGTATATGTGTACCAAATTTGGTGTCGATACCTCTTTCCAATCCCAAGTTATAGCCATTTAAGTCCAAGAGGCTCCGCCCATTGGGGGCGTTTGGGCGTGGCTTTACGACGGTGAGTCGAAAGTTCAAATTTTTTTTGATAACTTTTGATATTCACACTCCAAGGAATATTACAGCACTGGAACGGTTCCGATCGGACAAAAAACCTAGGACTAGATCGTTTTTCTTTTTTTCAACAAAATCGAAAATAGCGAAAAAAAATTCATGACGGAAATGAAATCGGAGATATACGTTTTGTTCGTCTTGACGCAAGGATTCCAGTGATATAAGACACTTGACATTTGGACAAGATTTGTGGGAGTTATGATCATCAACGCGTTTGTTATCGCTATAGCGCCACCTATAGGCCAATCGGGTTGATACTCTATCAACCTCTCCCCAAATTGGGTCCTACCATTTGGCCAAGTTTCAAGTCTCTAGGCCTTACGGTTTGGGCTGCACGTTCCGTTTTACGGCAAAATAATAATAATTAAATATAGCTGCAAGCAGCGATTACCGGGGTTCAATCGATTTGGGACATTAAGACCTTTAAGGGCATGGCTGTGTAGATTTGCTGCATTGTACAAAATAAATGATGAAAAATAAGATACCAGATACACGTGTTCAAAGTATCAGCAAAAAAGTGCTATCATTCAGTGAAATGTCTCCCTCTCTTCTCACGGAACATTGACAAATGGAACAATGAAAGAAATGTTTGTGGTGCTTGCATTGGCAAAACTCGGGTCACAAAATGTTAAAATAGTGTTAATGAGTCAAAAGAACTGAACCCCATGTCTCTACGATGTTCTGATACAGAGATACAGCTCTTGCTAAATGGTTGCTAGGGTATTCTCATTGCTTGCTAGGGAGTGACTTGCAATCCACCAATGATTATACTCAAAGCATGAAAGGAATAATCCATGATGACTCATGATTTTAAAGGTAAGGTTACAGTATTTTTAAGTGAAAATAACAAATTACCACTAGGTGGCGCTATGACAAACTCGTGCATGGAATCTCAGATCATGACTGTGTTACATCTAGCTAGTATCATGGCTGTACACTTTAGTTTATTGAAAAAACTGTTGTATGACCATTGGGTTTGCTCAATGTCATAGGTTTTGTTAAATTATGAGGCCAACTAGTGGTGCAGGCATACCATTTTTTTTGTATTGCCTCAGCTTGTGCTCAGACATCAGCGTATCAAATCTGGTGAAAAAATATCATTTTGTTGCGGAGTTATAACCATTTATGTGTAAAAACACAAAATTTTGAGGTAATTTTTCGTTTTTTGCAATTTTCGGCCATTTCTGATGGAAATTTTAACATAACGCCAATAGAACTTTTTGTTCAGAAGGTAATACAATGTTCTTCCTATGGTCGTTTCGAGTCGATCGGAATAACCCTCGCGGAGTTATTCGCGCTTGTTTTTAAAGCGCTATTTTCCTGTGCAGAACCAACCGTAAAGCAAAACCTGGCATGCTTGGTATCGTTGGACTCGGCAACAATTCAGGACTCCAAAGAAAAAAGTTGCATGAAAATACGTTAAACTCAGCCTAAGTTATAAGCGTTTAAATGATTCGTCTGACCACTAGGTGGCGCTGTGACGAAACGACGCATGCCACCTCAGGCCATGACTGTCTTTACAAGTACCAAGTGTCGTGTTGATACTTCATTCCTGTCCGCAGTTATAGCCAATAAATCCCTAGTGGCTGCGCACACTTCAGACGTTTGGGCGTGGCATGTCGACCGTGAGTCGAAAGTTCAACTTTTTTTTGATAATTATTGATATTCGAACTCCAAGGAACATTTTAGCACCGAAACGATTCCGATCGAGCGAAAAACCTAGGACTAGTTCGTTTTTATTTTTTTCGACAAAATCGAAAATAGCGGAAAATTTTTAATGACGGAAATGAAATCGGAGATATACATTTTGTTTGTCTTGACGCAAGGAATCCAGGGATATAAGACACTTGACATTTGGACAAGAATTGTGGAAGTTATGAGCATCAACGCGTTTGCCATCGCTGTAGCGCCCCCCATTGGCCGATTGGGATGACACTCTGTCAACTTCGCGCACGAATGAGACCTACCATTTGGCCAAGTCTCAAGTCTCTAGGCCTTACGGTTTGGTCTGCACGATCCGTTTTATGGCAGAAGAAAAATAATAAAAAGAATAATAAAAATCCATACAAATACAATAGGGTTTCAGCCCTTCGGGCTTGAACCCCTAATAATAAAAATCTTAACAATTACAATAGGGTTTCAGCCCTACGGGCTTGAACCCCTAAATATAGCTGCTAGCAGCGATTATCGGGGTTCAAGCCATTTAGATCACAAGACGTTTAAGGACATGGCCATATAGATATTCTGCATTGTATATTGTACACACACACGTTTACCTGAGAAAGGAGAAACAAGACTGTTAAAGAACAAGACTTAATATTGACGTGGTTATACACTCATTTGGTATGTAGTTTTTTTTTATAAAAAACAAAAAAATATATAATTCTTACTGCAAATGTCGTGTAACTGCCTCCAAAATTATGTTCACGTTTCACAGCTATCATAAAATGACATGAGTGTTAAAACTGATAACTCAGAACAATTGAAGTGGTAGTCTTTCACTAAATGTGATTTTAATATTATAACAGTAAAATCATGAAGTTAAAGGTGCAGTGTGTACATTTTAGCGGCACCTAGTGGTGAGGTCACGAATTGCAACCAATGGCTTAGTCCACTGCTCACCCCTCGCTTTTGAAACACATAGAGAAGCTACAGTAGCCGCCACCAGACAAACATGTCATTGTCGGAGACAACTTAGTAAAAAAATTTGCCCGTTAAGGGCTTCTGTAGAAAAATGGCGGCACAAAATGGTGACTTCTATGTAAGGGGACCCTCAGTGTATGTAGATAAAAAGGTCTCGTTCTAAGGTAATAAACACATACCGGTTCATTATGAAAGGTCTTTATACACCCCTGACAATATAGTTTTGTATATAATTTTGCATTTTCGTCAAGAGATCCTTCTAAAAATTACACACTGCACCTTTAAATGTGTACAGAGTTCTATTAATAGTAGACTTAGTTAAAAAGTAATCATCTTCTGGGTTTTCTGTGAGTGCAAATGTCAGCCAGTGATTGATCCTCTACAGCCATCTAGTGGACATAACGGAAAATTGCACCTAAAAATCACAATAAGGAATTTGAGTATATTGCCAGATCTAAATAATACTTGTATGCTTTGTCATAAGCTTTAGGGGCCGTTCGTCAGGGCCGTTTTCAAAATGACTGTGTGATAGCTATAATTCTGCAAAGTTGTTTTTGTATTTGTATTATACAGTGTAGAGAAAATTGTACTGCACTGGCTTTACTGTTGTTGAGTGTAAGAACTGAAACAATTTATTAAAACAAAACCAGATACGTTATCTGAATGGTGGATGGTGTTATTAAATTGTGTCAATAACAAATATAATTTCATTTAGCAGATTCATGTTCATGTCCTTTAATCGAGTACCATGAAGGCTTTCTGTTTTAGTTAGGTAAATAAAGTGAGGTATGCAAGTTATTAAACCGTATATATCTTTATGGACAAAAGGAACATATACACAAACATGCTCTGCACATTTTGTATGTTTCTCTCATCTGAAACAGTCATTTTAATTCATAGAGATCTAGGTCTTACTAAATGGTTGCTTGTTTAAATCTTTTAGACTATTTTTTAAACAAAAGTAATTGTTCTTATAGAACATATATATTCTTTGACATAGATATGATGTGCAAACATACAAGTTTTTCAGATGACAGCCTCTGTCATATTATAATAGGCCTAAAATAGTACTAAAGCTGTACATTTTTTATATTTAACAACTGGCTATGTCCATACATAACTGATCCAGATGTGTTGTTTATATCAAATGGAGTTAATAACAAATATGATGTCATTAAGCAAATGTCAGTCAGATTTGCTATTAAGCACTTATTTGTAAATAGAAAATAGAAAATAGATTAGAATACTAACTTTTAAATCTAGATTAAAAACACATCTGTTTAACTCTGCATTTACTGAATGAGCACTGTGCTGCTTTACACTGACTGCACCTTTAATTCAAGCCACTATTACTCCTGTTTTATTCTGTTTAACATTTTAAACTGTTTTTATTAAAATCACATTCATTTTCTTTAATTGTTATTCAAAATTCTCATGTATCTTTTTTTATTGTGATTTTATTGTGTATCTATTATTTTTAAATTTTCTTTTTTCTCTTTTATATATTGTTTTCTCATTTCTATGTAAAGCACTTTGAATGACCTCTGTGTATGAAATGTGCTATACAAATAAACTTGCCTTGCCTTGCCTTGCCTTGTGTTCACACACGTGCTGTGCTAGAGTAAGTTTTCAGTAAACATTTATATCTAAAATAACCAAGTGTATCATAACATTACAATTTCATTGCAATAATTCTATAAACAATTATTGAAAACTTTATAAGACACAGCATGACGTGTTTATGTTATGGAAAATAGATTAGAATACTAAAGCTACTGATAACCAAATATTTATTCTCTTTATGTGTGATTATTAGTTATTATTTCTAATGTTGGCCTATTATTGTTCTTTAAGGATCCACATATTTACAGCAATCTTTTTCATACCTTTAAGGCCAGTTCACACTGGTCAGACAACTACCAACTCCAACAGACACCAACAGACAACCACATTCTAAAGTCTCATTTACTTTGATCCAACATCTTCCAACAGGGGTTTCACACTGGTCAGACAGACTCCAGACTCCAACAGACGCGTCTGTTGGAGTCTGTCTGACCAGTGTGAAGTGGCCTTTAGGATTTGAAGAATTCTAAGACAACATTTGAAGCTTTATAACTTCATAGGGTTGCTTCCCACAGGTTTAAATTGATGCATGACTAGCCATTAGTTATGTAAAAACATTTAGGTACTTTTTACAAACAAACCTTATGAAAAACATTACTGGTGTACATCTTAAGACAAAACTATGGCCCAGATATATTTAAGGGTAGGCCAGTGTAAGCTATTTTCAAGTAAGATAACTAAAACTTAAGCCTTAATTTTAGTCTGTAACTACACTTAAACCAATGGTCAGTAACATGAATCTCTAAGACTAGTATTCAAAGTTAGTCATACATTTTTGTCTTCATGATTGAACATAACTGCTTTAAGTATCATGTGAAAAAATATTTAAATTATTTAAATTATATTTAAATCCAAATAGTAAGACTGATTAGCCCTAACTAACTACTAGTTCTTCAGACTAGTCCTTAAAACACAGTCTTTACTTAATGGCTACTGTATGTTTATTCAACCAGCCCTAGTCTTGGAAAGACATATATTGTCTGATCTTAATAAAACTGTTAATATTTTGTCATAAGCTTCACATTACTAGTTAATTAGTTAGATATAGTTAGTCTGGCCCATTTTGAAAATGTCACATTTCAAAATGCTTGAATTGATTACCTCAAGTCTTTTAGTTTTAATGAGGTAAATGACTGCAAATCATTAAATCTTATAATAATTTTCATGCAGATGCAAACCCATGGACAAAAGGAACATAACAGCAGCTACAAATGAAATAAAGAATACATGTTACAAATGGTGCCCACCTCACTATGTGACATCACATCAAATCCAGTAATACAACGGCAAAATTTTATTTTATGTTTCATATTGATATTTGCCCAGATAGTACAGCAAATTCATAAAATTGTTTTTCATATAAACATAAACATCTAGAGCAGTACTTTCAACTCAGTGAACCGCAGTGGTTTCTCAAGACCCAATGCTCGGCACATTTTGTATGTTTCTCTCATCTGACACAATCAGTTCAGTTCATACAAATCTCTACTGATGATTAAAGTAGATTTGTTTAAAATAGAAGACTTTCGTATATGTGCAGAGCAGTGGGCCTCCAGGAATAATTTTGAGAACCATTGATCTAGGGCACAGTTAACGTAACTCCCGTTGTTCTAGATGCAAATATTTCCGGAATGATGAGCCAAAAATCATCAAAGACACTTGAGAACATAAGACAAACAGGCCCATCAGTTTAGTTGTAATGGCACACCATTACGCTGGACTCGTACATGGTTAATGCTGGCTGGCTGTTGGTCGTCATGTTTTCTAAGATATGTAATTATCCTAAAAGACCCTTATAAGAATCTGAAAGCAGATGTTATGTGCAAAATAAAAAGTAGGTCAGACAAATATTTATGTGTTGTATACATATGCTATAGTTATCGTTATTTTTTCTTAGGTTATAGCGCCACCTAGTGGACAATCTCTGCAATTTTTTGCATGTGACCTTGGCCTGGGTCTATACATATGTGTACCAAGTTTCGTGTTGATATCTCATTCCTATCATAAATGATAGCCATTGTAGTATTTGTGGCACCGCCTCTTCGTACTTTTGACCGTGGTGTTGCGACAATGAGTGCAAAGTTAAACTTTTTTTGATAGTTATTGATAATCAGTGTCTAAGGACTATTCCAGCACTGGATCGGTTCAGATCGGTCAAAAAACCTAGGACTAGTTCGCAAAAGTAGGTTTCAAAGAAAATGATGAATATCTAACAAATGATTCGACTGAGACAAGTGCTGCTTGAGGAAAAGTTGTTCATTTTAAGTACCTCTATTAAATGATATGAGGATCTTGTTGATATCTGAAACACTGCATAATACACAATCACTTAAACACTGAAAAAACGTGATAGCGCCCTCCGGAGTCCGAATTTTTTCTTACTCTGCACAGACCTTCATGGCCAAGAGACAAACAGGCCCACCGCGTTTCATTTCGATCGGCCTCCGTTAACCCTGTCTAATAGCTGCTTTTTATTGATTGGCCGATGGCGGCCATGTTTTTTGAGTTACGCAAAATTCCTTTTAAACATAGATAGTACCCCAGACCAGGAGCACACCTGTCAAATGTCAAGTTGATCGGTCCCATATTTCCGTAGTTACAGCCCTTCAAAGTTGAGGTGGTGTTATAGTGACAACTAGTGGTCAAGCGGCGCAATTTTTTGCACCTGACCTCAGAAAAGTCCCCTGTATATGTGTACCAAATTTGGTGTCGATACCTCCTTCCCTTCCTAAGTTATAGCCATTTAAGATCAAGAGGCTCCGCTCATTGGGGGCGTTTGGGCGTGGCTTGACGACGGCGAGTCGAAAGTTAAACTTTTTTTTGATAACTTTTGATATTCACACTCCAAGGAATATTACGGCACTGGAACGGTTCCGATCGGACGAAAAACCTAGGACGAGTTCGTTTTTATTTTTTTTGACAAAATCGAAAATAGCGAAAAAAAATTTATGACGGAAATGAAATCGGAGATATACGTTTTGTTCGCCTTGACGCAAGGAATCCAGGGATATAAGACACTTGACATTTGGATAAGATTTGTGAAAGTTATGACCATCAACGCGTTTGTTATCGCTATAGCGCCACCTATGGGCCAATCGGGTTGATACTCCATCAACCTCTCCCCAAATTGGGTCCTACCATTTGGCCAAGTTTCAAGTCTCTAGGCCTTACGGTTTGGTCTGCACGTTCCGTTTTACGGCAGAATAATAATAACTAATAATAATAATAATAATTAAAGCTGCAAGCAGCATTTACCGGGTTTCAAGCATTAAAGCACGTCAGAGACGTCAGACGTCGTCAACCAGGCTGATACACCACATCGCATCCAGAAAAACGAAAGAGATGGTCAGAAACGGTTCATACAGACTATGTATGCTTACACACAGGTGCACCTATGGGACTAACATGTCACGTCCTTAATGTTAAGTCATTCAGATAATTTGTTAACGAGAATTAGTTTTTCAGATTTATACCGTAACATACAATTCAGAAATGGCCGTGTTAAGTTGAACTACAAGGCCATTGAGTCGTGGTATGGTTAAATGGTGCAAACAGACTGCACACATGCACATAAGACACACACACAGCTGGGCAGCAGACCGCAAGGACCTAAAGTGGACAGCAAACACAGCTGGAAAGATAATGCTTGACTTATTTAATGTCCTCCTGATTTGTGTTCTGTTAACCCCAGGACTAAGTATAAGGCAAAACCTGGCATGTTTTGTATCTTTAGACTCTGCAACAATTCAGGACTCCTGTGAAAAAAGTCCCATGAAAATACGCTGACTGCAGCCAAAGTTGTAGGCGTGTAAAATATGTGTCCAACCACTAGGTGGCACTGCGATGAAACTGCAGGCTCCCTCAGGTCCTGACTGCCATCATAATTGCCAAGTAGCATGTCATTACGCATACGTTTGGCGAAGATACAACCTTAAATACATTAGTTATCAGCAAAAAAGGCTCTCATACAGTGAAATCTCTCCGCTCTCTACTCACTTTTAAGTGAAAATAACAATTAACCACAGGATGGCGCTATGACAAAATTGTGCATGCAACGTCAGGTCATGACTTTGTTATATTTAGCTAGTATCATGGCTAAACACTTTAGTTTAGTGAAAAAACAGTTGTAAGACCATTGGGTTCGCTCAATGTCACAGGTTTTGTTCAATTATGAGGCCAACTAGTGGTGCAGGCATATTATTTTTTGGGTATTGCCTCAGACTCTGCTCAGACATCAGCGTATCAAATCTGGTGAAAAAAAGTCATTTATTGCGGAGTTATAACCATTTATGCGTAGAAAACAAAAAAATGTAATGCAATTTTTTGTTTTTTTGCAATTTTCGGCCATTTCTGATGGAAATTTTAACATAACGCCAATAGAGTTTTTTGTTCAGAAGGTAATACAATGTTCTTCCTATGGTGTTTTCGAGTCGATCGGAATAACCCTCACGGAGTTATTCACGCATGTTTTGTGAGCACTGTTTTTGCATTGCAGAACTAACCGTAAGGCAAAACCTGGTATGTTTGGTATCGTAGGACTCGGAAACAATTCAGGATGCTTAAAAAAACAACTCCCATGAAAATCTCTTGACCACAGATGAAGTTATATGCGTGAAAGTTTTAACCATTGCATAATCACAGTATTTAGTGCCATTTTCCCCGTTATAGCGCCATCTAGTGTCCGATCGGCGAGCTTTTTATATCACGGCCTTAGATCGATGGCCTACACATATGATTCAAGCCTCATGATGATATCTCAAACGCATCTCGAGTTATGGCCGTTTAAATGTTTTAAGCTCCGCCCAGTTCTGTTTTTGGCCACTCCTCGCGTGTATGAATACAAATTTCAACTTTTTTTTGATAATTATTCATATTCACACTCCACAGAGTCAATAAGCCTTGGTTAGGTTCAGATCGGACGAAAAACCTAGGACTAGTTCGCAAAAGTAGGTTTGAACGTTATTGCCAATAACTAACGAACCATTTGATTGACAGCAACGCTTCAAGAGGCAAAGTTTTTCGTCATGAGCCGATCTATCATATGATGTCATGTGTGTGTGTGTGTATGTCAAACGTCACGTGATACAGGCACCAAAATACGGTATTACGCCCCCTAGTGGCCAAATGACACCGTAATTCTTACAGGCCTTCAAGAGCAGTACACGAAAAAGCACAGTGCGTTTTGTTCCGATCGACCCTTGTTAACCCTGTCAAATCAGTCCTCAACTTTCATTGGCCGATGACGGCCATGTTTTTGTAGATATGCCAATGTCCTTCTAGACCCTCATGGTACATTGCACAAAGACACACCAAACAAAATATTAAGTGTATCGGGCTAACGGTTGTGTAGTAATAGCCATTCCCGAGCTCAAGCCTGTTATAGCGCCACCTAGTGGCCAAAATCCGCATCTTTTTTACAGTGACCCCGGAGTGAGCTGGTACATATGTGTACCAAACCTCGTTAAGATATCTCAAACCGTTCACCAGTTATAGCCATTTCATGGATGATAGGCTACTTCCTGTATGGAGTTTTGGCGCCCCTTAGTCACCCTGAAGCGAAATTTCAAATTCTGTTCGATAATTATTTACCTACTCACTCCACAGATTTCTCCTGCGTTGGAACGATTCCGATCGGGCGAAAAACCTAGGACTAGTTCATTTTGGCTTGAAATGTATATTATGCAAATTAGCGAAAAAATTTGCATACCGGAAATGAAATCGGAGATATACATTTTTTAAGTTTGGAGCCAGGGATTACAATGATACCAAACACTTGAGTGTAGGATGTCCGGTTTAGGAGTTATGAGGCCCAACGCGTCGGGCATTGCTATAGTGCCACCTATGGGCCGATTTGGCTGGTTCACTGTATCTGAGTATCCTGCTAATATACAACCAGTTGACCAAGTGGCAAGTTTCTACGACTTACGGTTTGCGCTGGGCGACGCGTTTTAAGGCGGAAAAATAATAATAATAATAATAAATATAGCTGCAAGCAGCGATTACCGGGGTTCAAGCTATTTGGGATCACAAGACGTTTAAGGACATGGCCATATAGATATTCTGCATTGTATATTGTACACACACACATTTACCTGAGAAAGGAGAAACAAGACTGTTAAAGAACAAGACTTAAAATTGACATGGTTACACACTCATTTGGTATGTAGTTTTTTAAAATAAAAAAAGTCTTACTGCAAATGTCATGTAAGTGCCTCCAAAATTATGTTCACGTTTCACAGCTATCATAAAGTGACATGAGTGTTAAAACTGATAACTGAGAACAATTGAAGTGGTAGTCTTTCACTAAATGTGATTTTAATATTATAACAGTAAAATCATGAAGTTAAAGGTGCAGTGTGTAAATTTTAGCGGCATCTAGTGGTGATGTCACGAAATGCAACCAATGCCTTATTACACTGCTCACCCCTCGCTTTTGAAACACATAGAGAAGCTACGGAGCCGCCACCAGACAAACATTTCATCTTCGGAGACAACTTAGTAAAAAAAATGTCCGTTAAGGGCTTCTGTAGAAAAATGGCAGAACAAAATGGTGACTTCCATGTAAGGGGACCCTAGGTGTATGTAGATAAAAAGGTCTCGTTCTAAGGTAATAAAGGATTTTAAGAATTCTAAGACAACATTTGAAGCTTTATAACTTTATTGGGTTGTTTCCCACAGGTTTAAATTGATGCATGACTAGCCATTAGTTATGTAAAAACATTTAGGTACTTTTTACAAACAAACCTTATAAAAACATTACTGGTGTACATCTTAAGACAAAACTATGGCCCTGATATATTTAAAGGTAGGCCAGTGTAAGCTATTTTCAAGTAAGACAACTAAAACTTAAGCCTAAATTTTAGTCTGGAACTACACTTAAACCAATGGTCATTAACATTAATCTCTAAGACTAGTATTCAAAGTTAGTAATACATTTTTACCTTTTTGATTGAAAATAACTGTTTTAATTATCATGTGAAAAAATATTTAAATTATTTAAATTATATTTAAATCCAAATAGTAAGACTGATTAGCCCTAACTAACTACTAGTTATTCAGACTAGTCCTTAAAGTCTTAATTATATTTTTTATATTATATAGTTTTTTAAATAACATTACTAAAATAGTATGTATCATTTTTTATTACGAGTTGAATTTGAATCCTGAGCAGTTTTAACCTAACAGACATGTTACTATAACAACAACTCTAGGATGAGCTTCGAAGAACCAAATAATTCAACATGAAGCTAAATTGTCAACAATGAAATCCAGCTAACCGAGTAATCTACGTATGAACAACGGACCCAGCAGTGAAAGCTTTTAACAACTATAGTGTATACAGCTCTTGCTTTAGAAGTCCCACAATCAGTTATAAAAGAGGTGGATATTATTTTGTTTAATTTCATATGGAAGAACAGACCGCACTACATTAAAAAGTCAATTCTATGCAATCCAGTTGAGGAAGGAGTTTAAAATGTACTAGATTTTAATACTGCTAACTGTGTTTTTTTTAAATAAGTGGATAAAAAGTTACTGAAGTTGCAAAGGTAGTATATGGAACATCATACCAGAAATGATTTTTAAGAAATTGGGTGGTTTGGAATTTTTTTGCGATACAATTTTGATATAAACTTTTCTCCACATAGATCTGTTATTTGGAATAACAAGAATATTCTATACAAAAACAAATCCTTATTTTATAGAAATTGGTATGATAATAAAATAATATTAGTGAGGCAGTTATTTAAAGATGATGGTCACCTATTTAATAATTGTGAATTCCTCAATCACTATAAGATTCCAGTAACTGCTAAGGAATTTGCAGTTGTATTTGATGCCATACCTAGTGGACTTATTCAACTATTTCAAGGTTATACATCTTATGATTGTAACTCCTTACATAATACTCAGTTATGTATCAAAGAAGTAAATATTCCAGAAAAAAAAATTAATAACTTTTTTATAAGAACACTATGTAGAAATGAATATTTGCCTAGATGTAAACCATACTGGAACTCCTTATATAGTCAACGTGTATGGAAAGAGGTTTGTAGTTTATCACATAAATACTGGCTCATGAATAAGGTTAGAGAAATTACTTATAAATTGGTTCATTTAATTTATCCAGTGAAACAAGTAGTCTTTAGATTCTAAAGAGATATAGAATTTACTTGCATTTTTTGCAATTTGGAAGTAGAATCCATAAAATATTTTTTTATCCATGTATATTTACTTAATCTTTTTGGATTGATGTGGAATACTTGATATTTAAACTCACAAAATATTAATTCAGTTGGCGGGTAAGGATATATTTTTGTATTATAAAAGTAACTGTGTGGAGAAAGACTTGTTAATCAACTTATTGATTATATATGGAAAATTTCACATCCATAAACAAAAATGGGCAAATAATAAACCCAATAGCATTTTATTTAGAACGGAATTAAGAAATTATTTTGAAACTATTAAAAGTCTAAAAAATAAAAAAGCAAAGCAAATATATAACATTTTTTAAACCTTTTCTTTTATTGAATTATTGTAGAATATCCCCATGTTGTTGTTAATTTATTTATTATTTTTTTGATCCATTGTTATGTTGAATGTTAAATAAGCACATTATAAACCTCTTGTATGTATGCAATGTTTTTGATCTTGAAATGAATAATAAAAAAAGCTTTTAACAACTACCCAATTATTAATCCTCTACTGCCATCTAGTGGATAAAATGTCAAAGTTTGGATTTTAATGTTGGTTTAACTCTAATCTGCAGTTCAACCTTTAAACAAGTTTTAATTTAAACTATTTGATTTTAATATTATAGTAGTGAGTTTGTAAAATTAATATATATATATAGAAATTATTCATATTTTAATTTGATAACAGAAGTGGAGATAATTAGATTTTATTTCAAGTTAATAGACACATTTGTCATTTAATACTATTGTTGTTTTTTTAAAAACAGTTTTAATACATTTTGATGATTTGATTATAAAATAAAACAAATATAAGATAGGTTATAAAAGTCAGATGATAAAACATGTAAAGTCAGTCTAGAGTAAGATTTCTACTTCTTAGTTTTCATATTTCTATTCAGAAAGAAACCACCCTGCTGAAAAAAACAATAAAACCATTACAGAAAATTGTAATTGTTTCTGTTAAAATACCAATAGGAACCATTAGCTTTTACCATTAAAACCACTACACTATAGTGTATTTTGGGCCATATTCTATTAGAAACAATACATAGAACCAACAAAACCAATACATAGAACCAATAAAACCAATACATACCATTAGAGACCAACAAAGACAAAACAAGGTTTTTTAGCAGGGCAAAGGTCAATTCCTACACAAGCATTATGTCAATACATCACCTTAATTACATAAATTTGTTTGCTTGTTTAAATATTTGAGACTATTTTTAACAAAAGTAATTGTTCTTATAGAACATATATATTCTTTGACATAGATATTGTGTGCAAACTTACAAGTATTTCAGATGACAGAGTCTCTGTCATATTATAGTAGGCCTAAAATTAGTACTAAAGTACATATTTTTATATTTAACCACTGGCTATGCCCATACATAACTGATCCAGATGTGTTGTTTATATCAAATGGAGTTAATAACAAATATGGTGTCATTAAGCAGATGTCAGTCAGATTTGCTATCAAGCACTAATTTGTGTTCACACATGTGCTGTGCTAGAGTAAGTTTTCAGTAAATCATTTACATTTAAAACAACCACTTGTATCATAACATTACAATTTCATTGCAATAATTATATAAACAATTATTAAAAACTTTATAAGACACATCATGACATGTTTATGTCATGGAAAATAGATTAGAATACTAAAGCTACTGATAACCAAATATATATTCTCTTTATGTATGATTATTAGTTATTATTTCTAATGTTGGCCTGTTCTTTAAGGATCCACATATTTACAGCAATCTTTTTCATACCTTTAGGATTTGAAGAATTCTAAGACAACATTTGAAGCTTTATAACTTTATTGGGTTGTTTTCCACAGGTTTAAATTGTAAGACTGATTAGCCCTAACTAACTACTAGTTCTTCAGACTAGTCCTTAAAACACAGTCTTAACTGAATGGCTACTTTATGTTTATTCAACCAGCCCTAGTCTTGGAAAGACATATATTGTCTGATCTTAATAAAACTATTAATATTTTGTCATAAGCTTCACATTACTAGTTAATTAGTTATATATACTTAGTCTGGTCCATTTTGAAAATGTCATATTTCAAAATGCTTGAATTGATTACCTCAAGTCTTTGAGGTAAATGACTGCAAATCATTGAATCTTATAATAATTTTTATACAGATGCAAACCCATGGACAAAAGGAACATAACAGCAGCTTCAAATGAAATAACGAATACAGATTACAAATGGTGCCCACATCACTATGTGACATCACATCAAATCTAGGAATACAACGGCAAAAGTTTATCTTATGTTTCATATTGATATTTGCCCAGATAGTACAGCAAATTCACAAAATTGTTTTTCATATAAACATAGAGCAGTACTTTCAACTCAGCGAAATGCAGTGGTTTCTCGAGACCCAATGCTCGGCACATTTTGTATGATTATCTCATCTGACACAATCAGTTCAGTTCATACAAATCTCTACTAATGATTAAAGTAGATTTGTTTAAAATAGAAGACTTTTGTATATGTGCAGATCAGTGGGCCTCCAGGAATAGGACAGTTAACGTAACACCCGTTGTTCTAGATGCAAATATTTCCGGAATGATGAGCCAAAAATCCTCACAGACACTTGAGAACATAAGACACACAGGCCCATCAGTTTAGTTGTAATCGCACACCATTACGCTGGACTCGTACATGGTCAATGCTGGCTGACTGTTGGTCGGCATGTTTTCTAAGATATGTAATTATCCTAATAGACCCTTATAAGAATCTGAAAGCAGATGTTAAGTGCAAAATAACAAGTAGGTCATACAAATATTTATGTGTCGTATACATATGCCATAGTCATCGTTCTTTGTTCTTAGGTTATAGCGCCACCTAGTGGACAATCTCTGGAATTTTTTGCATGTGACCTCAGCCTAGGTCTATACATATGTGTACCAAGTTTCGTGTTGATATCTCATTCCTATCATAAATGATAACCATTGTAGTATTTGTGGCCCCGCCTCTTCTTACTTTTGACCGTGGTGTTGCTACCAGGAGTGCAAAGTTCAACTTTTTTTTGATAATTATTGATATTCAGTGTCTAAGGAATGTTCTAGCACTTGATTGGTTCAGATCGCTCAAAAAACCTAGGACTAGTTCGCAAAAGTAGGTTTCAAAGAAAATGATGAATATCTAATAAACGATTCGACTGAGACAAGTGCTTCTTGAGGAAAAGTTATTCATTGTAAGTACCTCTATTAAATGATATGAAGATCTTGTTGATATCTGAAACACTGCATAATACAGAATCACTTAAACACCGCAAAAACGTGATAGCGCCTCCCGGAGGCCGAATTTTTTCTTACTCTGCACAGACCTTCATGGCCAAGAGACAAACAGGCCCACCGCGTTTCGTTTCGATCGGGCTCCGTTAACCCTGTCTAATAGCTGCTTTTTATTGATTGGCCGATGGCGGCCATGTATTTTTGACCTACGCGAAATTCCTTTCTCACACAGATAGTACCCTAGACCAAGAGTACCCGTGCCAAATCTCAAGTTGATCGGTCCCATATTTCTCTAGTTACAGCCCTTCAAAGTTGAGGTAGTGTTATAGCGCCAACTAGTGGTCAAGCAATGTAATTTTTTTCACGTGACCCCAGAATAGCCCGCTGTATATGTGTACCAAATTTGGTTTCGATACCTCTTTCCAATCCCAAGTTATAGCCATTTAAGTCAAAGAGGCTCCGCCCATTGGGGGCGTCTGGGCGTGGCTTGACGACGACGAACATAAAGTTCAACTTTTTTTTGATAACTTTTTATATTCACACTCCAAGGAATATTACAGCACTGGAACGGTTCCGATCGGACAAAAAACCTAGGACTAGTTCGTTTTTATTTTTTTTCGACAAAATCGAAAATAGCGGAAAATTTTTAATGACGGAAATGAAATCGGAGATATACGTTTTATTCGTCTTGACGCAAGGAATCCAGGGATATAAGACACTTGACATTTGGACCAGAATTGTGGAAGTTATGAGCATCAACGCGTTTGCCATCGCTGTAGCGCCCCCCATAGGCCGATTGGGGTGACACTCTGTCAACTTCGCGCACGAATGAGACCTACCATTTGGCCAAGTCTCAAGTCTCTAGGCCTTACGGTTTGGTCTGCACGATCCGTTTTACGGCAGAAGAAAAATAATAAAAAGAATAATAAAAATCCATACAAATACAATAGGGTTTCAGCCCTACGGGCTTGAACCCCTAATTAAAGCTGCAAGCAGCATTTACCGGGTTTCGAGCATTAAAGCACATCAGAGACGTCAGACGTCGTCGACCAGGCTGATACACCACATCGCATCCAGAAAAACGAAAGAGATGGTCAGAAACGGTTCATACAGACTATGTATGCTTACACACAGGTGCACCTATAAGACAAACATGTAATGTCCTTAATGTTAAGTCATTCCGATAATTTGTTAACGAGAAAAAGTTTTTCAGATTTATACCGTAACATACAATTCAGAAATGGCCGTGTTTAGTTGAACTACAAGGCCATTGAGTCGTGGTATGGTGCAATGGTGTAAACAGACTGCAGACGTGCACATAAGGCACACACACAGCAACACAACAAACCGCAAGGACCTACAGTGGACAGCAAACACAGCTGGAAAGATAATGCTTGACTTATTTAATGTCCTCCTTGAATGTGTTCTGATAACTCCAGGACTAAGCATAAGGCAAAACCTGGCATGTTTGGTATCGTTGGACTCTGCAACAATTCAGGACTCCTGTGAAAAAAGTCCCATGAAAATACGGTAACTGCAGCCAAAGTTCTAGGCGTGTAAAATATGCGTCCGACCACTAGGTGGCGGTGCAACAAAACTGCAGGCTCCCTCAGGCCCTGACTGCCATCAGAATTACCAAGTACCGTGTCATTACGCATACGTTTGGCGAAGATACAACCTTAAATACATTAGTTATCAGCAAAAAACGGCTCTCATTCAGTGAAATCTCTCCGCTCTCTACTCACTTTTAAGTGAAAATAACAAATAACCACAGGATGGCGCTATGACAAAATTGTGCATGCAACGTCACGTCATGACTTTGTTACATCTAGCTAGTATCATGGCTGCACACTTTAGTTTAGTAAAAAACAGTTGTAAGACCATTGGGCTCGATCAACGTCAAAGGTTTTGTTCAATTATGAGGCCAACTAGTGGTGCAGGCATACCATTTTTTTTGTATTGCCCCAGACTCTTCTCAAACATCAGCGTATCAAATCTGGTGAAAAAAGTCATTTAGTTGCGGAGGTATAACCATTTATGTGTAAAAAACGACACATTTTGAGGTAATTTTTCGTTTTTTGTAATTTTCGGCCATTTCTGATGGAAATTTTAACATAATGCCAATAGACTTTTTTGTTCAGAAGGTAATGCAATGTTCTTCCTATGGTCGTTTCGAGTCGATCAGAATAACCCTCGCGGAGTTATTCGCGCGTGTTTTTTAAGCGCTATTTTCCTGTGCAGAACTAACTGTAAGGCGAAACCTGGGATGCTTGGTATCGTTGGACTCGGCAACAATTCAGGATGCTAAAAAAACAACTCCCATGAAAATCTCTTGACCACAGATAAAGTTATAGGCGTAAAAGTTGTAACCATTGCATAATCACAGTATTAAGTGCCATTTTCCCCGTTATAGCGCCATCTAGTGTCCGATCGGCGAGCTTTTTATATCACGACCTTAGACCGATGGCCTACACATATTATTCAAGCCCCATGATGATATCTCAAACCCCTCTCAAGTTATGGCCGTTTAAATGTTCTAAGCTCCGCCCAGTTCGGTTTTTGGCCACTCCTTGCGTGTACGAATACAAATTTCAACTTTTTTTTGATAATTATTCATATTCACACTCCACAGAGTCAATTAGCCTTGGTTAGGTTCAGATCGGACGAAAAACCTAGGACTAGTTCGCAAAAGTAGGTTTGAACGTTATCGCCAATAATTTACGAACCGTTTGATTGACAGCAATGCTTCAAAAGGCAAAGTTTTTCGTCATGAGCCGATCTATCAAATGATGTCATGTTTGTGTGTGTATGTCAAACGTCACGTGATACAGGCACCGAAATACGGTAATACGCCCCCTAGTGGCCAAATGACACTGTAATTCTTACAGGCCTTCAAGAGCAGTACACGAACAAGCACAGTGAGTGTCGTTCCGATCGACCTTCGTTAACCCTGTCAAATCAGCCCTCACACTTCATTGGCCGATGACGGCCATGTTTTTGCAGATACGCCAATGTCCTTCTAGACCCTCATGGTACATTGCACAAAGACACACCATACCAAATATGAAGTGTATCGGGCTTACGGTTGTGTAGTGATAGCCATTTTCGACCTCAAGCTTATTATAGCGCCACCTAGTGGCCAAAATCCGCGTATTTTTTCCTGTGACCCCGGAGTGAGCTGATACACATGTGTACCAAACCGCGTTAAGATATCTCTAACCGTTCACGAGTTATAGCCATTTTCCTGGAGATAGTGTACTTCCGGTATTGAATTTTGGCGCCCCTTAGTGACACTGAAGCGAAATTACACATTCTGTTCGATAATTATTTACCTACTCACTCCACAGATTTCTCCTGCGTTGGAACGATTCCGATCGGGCGAAAAACCTAGGACTAGTTCATTTTGGCTTGAAATGCATATTATGCAAATTAGCGAAAAAATTTGCATACCGGAAATGAAATCGGAGATATACATTTTTTAAGTTTGGAGCCAGGGATTACAATGATACCAAACACTTGAGTGTAGGATGTCCGGTTTAGGAGTTATGAGCCCCAACGCGTTGGGCATTGCTATAGCGCCACCTATGGGCCGATTTGGCTGATTCACTGTATCTGAGTAGCCTGCTAATATACAACCAGTTGACCAAGTGGCAAGTTTCTACGACTTACGGTTTGTGCTGGGCGACGCGTTTTATGGCGGAAAAATAATAATAATAATAATAATAATAATTAAAGCTGCAAGCAGCATTTACCGGGTTTCAAGCATTAAAGCACGTCAGAGACGTCAGACGTCGTCAACCAGGCTGATACACCACATCACATCCAGAAAAACGAAAGAGATGGTCAGAAACGGTTCATACAGACTATGTATGCTTACACACAGGTGCACCTATAGGACAAACATGTCACGTCCTTAATGTTAAGTCATTCGGATAATTTGTTAACGAGAATTAGTTTTTCAGATTTATACCGTAACATACAATTCAGAAATGGCCGTGTTAAGTTGAACTTCAAGGCCATTGAGTCGTGGTATGGTTAAATGGTGCAAACAGACTGCACACGTGCACATAAGACACACACACAGCTGGGCAGCAGACCGCAAGGACCTAAAGTGGACAGCAAACACAGCTGGAAAGATAATGCTTGACTTATTTAATGTCCTCCTGATTTGTGTTCTGTTAACCCCAGGACTAAGCATAAGGCAAAACCTGGCATGTTTTGTATCTTTGGACTCTGCAACAATTCAGGACTCCTGTGAAAAAAGTCCCATGAAAATACGCTGACTGCAGCCAAAGTTGTAGGCGTGTAAAATATGTGTCCAACCACTAGGTGGCACTGCGATGAAACTGCAGGCTCCCTCAGGTCCTGACTGCCATCATAATTGCCAAGTAGCATGTCATTACGCATACGTTTGGCGAAGATACAACCTTAAATACATTAGTTATCAGCAAAAAAGGCTCTCATACAGTGAAATCTCTCCGCTCTCTACTCACTTTTAAGTGAAAATAACAATTAACCACAGGATGGCGCTATGATAAAATTGTGCATGCAACGTCAGGTCATGACTTTGTTATATTTAGCTAGTATCATGGCTAAACACTTTAGTTTAGTGAACAAAACAGTTGTAAGACCATTGGGTTCGCTCAATGTCACAGGTTTTGTTCAATTATGAGGCCAACTAGTGGTGCAGGCATATTATTTTTTGGGTATTGCCTCAGACTCTGCTCAGACATCAGCGTATCAAATCTGGTGAAAAATTGTCATTTTATTGCGGAGTTATAACCATTTATGCGTAGAAAACAAAAAAATGTAATGCAATTTTTTGTTTTTTGCAATTTTCGGCCATTTCTGATGGAAATTTTAACATAACGCCAATAGATTTTATTGTTTAGAAGGTAATGCAATGTTCTTCCTATGGTGTTTTCGAGTCGATCGGAATAACCCTCACAAAGTTATTCACGCATGTTTTGTGAGCACTGTTTTTGCAGTGCAGAACTAACCGTAAGGCAAAACCTGGTATGTTTGGTATCGTAGGACTCGGAAACAATTCAGGATGCTTAAAAAAACAACTCCCATGAAAATCTCTTGACCACAGATGAAGTTATATGCGTGAAAGTTTTAACCATTGCATAATCACAGTATTTAGTGCCATTTTCCCCGTTATAGCGCCATCTAGTGTCCAATCGGCGAGCTTTTTATATCACGGCCTTAGATCGATGGCCTACACATATGATTCAAGCCCCATGATGATATCTCAAACGCCTCTCGAGTTATGGCCGTTTAAATGTTTTAAGCTCCGCCCAGTTCGGTTTTTGGCCACTCCTCGCGTGTATGAATACAAATTTCAACTTTTTTTGATGATTATTCATATTCACACTCCACAGAGTCAATCAGCCTTGGTTAGGTTCAGATCGGACGAAAAACCTAGGACTAGTTCGCAAAAGTAGGTTTGAACGTTATCGCCAATAACTAACGAACCATTTGATTGACAGCAACGCTTCAAGAGGCAAAGTTTTTCGTCATGAGCCGATCTATCATATGATGTCATGTGTGTGTGTGTATGTCAAACGTCACGTGATACAGGCACCAAAATACGGTATTACGCCCCCTAGTGGCCAAATGACACCGTAATTCTTACAGGCCTTCAAGAGCAGTACACGAAGAAGCACAGTGCGTTTTGTTCCGATCGACCCTTGTTAACCCTGTCAAATCAGTCCTCAACTTTCATTGGCCGATGACGGCCATGTTTTTGTAGATATGCCAATGTCCTTCTAGACCCTCATGGTACATTTCACAAAGACACACCAAACAAAATATTAAGTGTATCGGGCTAACGGTTGTGTAGTAATAGCCATTCCCGAGCTCAAGCCTGTTATAGCGCCACCTAGTGGCCAAAATCCGCATCTTTTTTACAGTGACCCCGGAGTGAGCTGGTACATATGTGTACCAAACCTCGTTAAGATATCTCAAACCGTTCACCAGTTATAGCCATTTCATGGACGATAGGCTACTTCCTGTATGGAGTTTTGGCGCCCCTTAGTGACCCTGAAGCGAAATTTCAAATTCTGTTCGATAATTTTTTACCTACTCAATCCACAGATTTCTCCTGCGTTGGAACGATTCCGATCGGGCGAAAAACCTAGGACTAGTTTATTTTGGCTTGAAATGTATATTATGCAAATTAGCGAAAAAATTTGCATACCGGAAATGAAATCGGAGATATACATTTTTTAAGTTTGGAGCCAGGGATTACAATGATACCAAACACTTGAGTGTAGGATGTCCGGTTTAGGAGTTATGAGGCCCAACGCGTCGGGCATTGCTATAGCGCCACCTATGGGCCGATTTGGCTGGTTCACTGTATCTGAGTAGCCTGCTAATATACAACCAGTTGACCAAGTGGCAAGTTTCTACGACTTACGGTTTGGGCTGGGCGACGCGTTTTAAGGCGGAAAAATAATAATAATAATAATAAATATAGCTGCAAGCAGCGATTACCGGGGTTCAAGCGATTTGGGACATTAAGACCTTTAAGGGCATGGCTGTGTAGATTTGCTGCATTGTACAAAATAAATGATGAAAAATAAGCTACCAGACACACGTGTTCAAAGTTATCAGCAAAAAAGTGCTATCATTCAGTGAAATGTCTCCCTCTCTTCTCACAGAACATTGACAAATAGAACACTGAAGGAAATGTTTGTGGTGCTTGCACTGGCAAAACTCGGGTCACAAAATATTAAAATAGTGTTAATGAGTCAAAAGAGCCGAACACAATGTCTCTACGATGTTCTGATACAGAAATACAGCTCTTGCTAAATGGTTGCTAGGGTATTCTCATTGGTTGCTAGGGAGTGATTTGCAATCCACCAATGATTATACTCAAAGTCATGAAAGGAATAATCCATGATGACTCATGATTTTAAATGTAAGGTTACAGTATTTTTAAGTGAAATAACAAATTACCACTAGGTGGCGCTATGACAAAGTCGTGCATGGAATCTCAGGTCATGACTGTGTTACATCTAGCTAGTATCATGGCTGTACACTTTAGTTTAGTGAAAAAACATTTGTATGACCATTGGGCTTGCTCAATGTCAAAGGTTTTGTTTAATTATGAGGCCAACTAGTGGTGCAGGCATACCATTTTTGTTGTATTGCCTCAGAATGTGCTCAGACGTCAGCGTATCAAATCTGGTGAAAAAATATCATTTCGTTGCGTAGTTATAACCATTTATGTGTAAAAAACACAAAGTTTTGAGGTAATATTTCGTTTTTTGTAATTTTCGGCCATTTCTGATGGAATTTTTAACATAACGCCAATAGAACTTTTTGTTCAGAAGGTAATACAATGTTCTTCCTATGGTCGTTTCGAGTCGATCGGAATAACCCTCGCGGAGTTATTCGCGCGTGTTTTTTAAGTGCTATTTTCCTGTGCAGAACCAACCGTAAAGCAAAACCTGGCATGCTTGGTATGGTTGGACTCGGCAACAATTCAGGACTCCAAGGAAAAAAGTCGCATGAAAATACGTTAAACTCAGCCTAAGTTATAAGCATTATTTGATTCGTCTGACCACTAGGTGGCGCTGTGACGAAACGCTGCATGAAACCTCAGGCCATGACTCTCATCACAAGTACCAAGTGTCGTGTTGATACTTCATTCCTGTCCCCAGTTATAGCCAATAATGTTCTAGTGCCTGCCCACAATTCAGACGTTTGGGCGTGGCATGTTGACCGTGAGTCGAAAGTTCAACTTTTTTTTAATAATTATTGATATTCAAACTCCAAGGAACATTTTAGCACTGGAATGATTCCGATCGGGCGAAAAACCAAGGACTAGTTCGTTTTTATTTTTTTCAACAAAATCGAAAATAGCGGAAAATTTTTTATGGCGGAAATAAAATCGGAGATATACATTTTGTTCGTCTTGATGCAAGGAATCCAGGGATATGAGACACTTGACATTTGGACAAGAAATGTGGGAGGTATGAGCCTAAACGCGTTTGCCATCGCTGTAGCGCCCCCCATAGGCCGATTGGGTTCATGCTCTGTCAACTTCGCGCACGAATGAGACCTATCATTTGGCCAAGTCTCAAGTCTCTAGGCCTTACGGTTTGGTCTGCACGATCCGTTTCACGGCAGAAGAAAAATAATAAAAAGAATAAAAATCAGTACAAATACAATAGGGTTTCAGCCCTTCGGGCTTGAACCCCTAATAATAAAACAGACAAATACAATAGGTTTTCAGCACTTCGTGCTTGAAACCCTAATAATAAAACAGACAAATACAATAGGTTTTCAGCACTTCGTGCTCGAAACCCTAAATATAGCTGCTAGCAGCGATTATCGGGGTTCAAGCCATTTAGATCACAAGACGTTTAAGGACATGGCCATATAGATATTCTGCATTGTATATTGTACACACACACGTTTACCTGAGAAAGGAGAAACAAGACTGTTAAAGAACAAGACTTAATATTGACATGGTTATACACTCATTTGGTATGTAGTTTTTTTTTATAAAAAACAAAAAATATATAATTCTTACTGTAAATGTCGTGTAAGTGCCTCCAAAATTATGTTCACGTTTCACAGCTATCATAAAATGACATGAGTGTTAAAACTGATAACTCAGAACAATTGAAGTGGTAGTCTTTCACTAAATGTGATTTTAATATTATAACAGTAAAATCATGAAGTTAAAGGTGCAGTGTGTACATTTTAGCGGCACCTAGTGGTGAGGTCACGAATTGCAACCAATGGCTTAGTCCACTGCTCACCCCTCGCTTTTGAAACACATAGAGAAGCTACAGTAGCCGCCACCAGACAAACATGTCATCGTCGGAGACAACTTAGTAAAAAAATTTGTCCGTTAAGGGCTTCTGTAGAAAAATGGCGGCACAAAATGGTGACTTCTATGTAAGGGGACCCTCAGTGTATGTAGATAAAAAGGTCTCGTTCTAAGGTAATAAACACATACCGGTTCATTATGAAAGGTCTTTATACACCCCTGATAATATAGTTTTGTATATCATTTTGCATTTTCGTCAAGAGATCCTTCTAAAAATTACACACTGCACCTTTAAATGTGTACAGAGTTCTATTAATAGTAGACTTAGTTAAAGAGTAATCATCTTCTGTGTTTTCTGTGAGTGCAAATGTCAGCCAGTGATTGATCCTCTACAGCCATCTAGTGGACATAACGGAAAATTGCACCTAAAAACCACAATAAGGAATTTGAGTATATTGCCAGATCTCAATAATACTTGTATGCTTTGTCATAAGCTTTAGGGGCCGTTCGTCAGGGCCGTTTTCAAAATGACTGTGTGATAGCTATACTTCTGCAAAGTTGTTTTTGTATTTGTATTATACAGTGTAGAGTAGGGCTGTCAAAATGGCTGAACAAGTACATTCGAAATTCGTCCTTGAAAAATAATAAAATTCGAATTATATTCGAATTATAAAGACCTACTTTATCTTGGAGAAAATACTCCTAAAAGCCCACAAGAGGGCGCAGCACAAAGCCCCAATAATATAAACAAATTATGCACAGCATATTTTTTGTTAAAATGAATGTTATAAACACTAATAAATTAAACATAATTTCTTAAATTCATATGCAAAGGAACAAAAGTGCACATAGATATCTGGAAGTGCAAAATGCCTCAACAGCCAGCGTGTGTTATACATTAATTAAATTTACAAAAAATGTACAGAGCCTCAGTCAATACAGAACACAACGGTGTCTTAATGAAATCAAAATTAACCAGTAAATTTGTGCACCTGTAAATGTACAAAACGAATGCCATACATAGACAATGCATATTAATATAGGGCATTTTATATAAGTAGATACATTTACGTGTTTCTAATAAAGTATGAAAACGAATGAATCTTTATTTAAGCCAAAATAAGTGGGAGAGATCATTAGTCATTTAAATTTTGTCAAGCTTAAACACTATTCACAACAACTTATATTATATTTTGTGTGTTCCTTGGTTGAAAATATGTAGAAATATATGCGAGTAATAAAGTACAGAACAGAATTGTTTAACTTACGCGCAGAGCGAAGCTGTTAATAAAGCAGACTCTCCGTAATTAATAGAGGACGTGCTGAAACAGTCGAGTTGGCAGATGATCATCATGTTTATATTTCACGCAGATAATGTTGATGAAAAACTTGCATATAATCAAATGTCCAGGTGAAAGTCAAGTTTCCAGTCAGTTATAAAAATAAAGCCACCGCGGCGTTGCAACTCTCTCATATGCGGTGTGGACTCTGTAGATGCACATATGCAGTGCCGCTGCTAGCCATTTTGGTGCCCTAAGCATAATTCCTTTAAAATGCCCCCCACCCCGACCTTGAGAATTTTTTTTTGTTTGTTTTTGCCAGTTTAACTTTTTATTACCAAACATATAACTTAATAGCAGAAAGTAAAATCTTCACAGCTTTAGTCAATAAACACTACACATAGAAAGTGCAAACTTTTATAGAATAGCAAAATAGAAAAAAATACCAAACTTAAATAGAATAGCAAAATAAAAAATATCAAAATAATCCAGACATGTTTTTCCCAAGTACAATGTCACTTTAAATAAATTACATTAAATAAACATCAATAAGTAAACAAGAATGCTCAATATTCTTAAATAAAACAAAGATTTAGAGAACTAAGTGTCAAGGTAATGTTTGCTTCATATCATACATGGTGAAATTTTATATTTTTATATATTTAACAGTCAGGAATTGTTAGCCTACCATGTGCACTGACTGCTAACGTTAATTTATACCGAGGAAGTACTTTATTAACCACCGTCACGTCAAAATAAACCACAAAATAAACTACTGCTCAATATCTAAAGAAACGTATAAAGAAAGTGACAGCTGGCGTCAGTTATTTGTAAAATTCATATGCATAGGTAATGTTTTACAGTAAAATCTCAATTTAGCTTGCACTGAAGTTACACATTATGTTTGCTAACATTAATGCCAGCACAGCAAGTTCGAGGCGCACGATTAGCAGCAGCTGGAGCCCATGCGCATTTTCCCATTATTAAGGAATGATTAAACATGATGGACTTACCTGCAAGTGATGCACGGGCATCATCCCGCAGTTTCTTATTTTTTCTTTTTTCCGATCATGACTCCTGCTGTCTTTTCGGGGCCATTTCCAAAAGTTTACTGTCTGGCCGTTTCTCAATCCGAAGGCTGCAGGCTGCGCGAGGTCGCATATGCAGGCTGCATACGTCATCAAACCTGGTTTATTTCAGTAACTGAACATTACATTAGCAAGTCATAAGCATATTAAAACAATTTACGATGAACTAAGAATAATAGTCAATTTTATAATCGTTAATATTACGAAATAAGAACGTTTTGATGACGTATGCAGCCTGGAAATGCGACCTCTGGAGGCTGCAGCCTTCGGATTGAGAAACGGCCTCTGTCAAACTTCGTCAGGCGCCCGCGCGATCAACCTGCACGGACCATCAAAGGCTGGGGGGCATACTTTCTAGACTAGAGCAATTTAATTATCTCGTTCCCCCTTTTTTGTAACATATACATGGATAAAAAGTGCCTAATAATATTTTTATAGGCTAATGAAATTCTATCAGCATTATAATTTTTTTTCATTAGGCAATTATTTTGGTGCCCTCTCAGCACCTGGTGCCCTACGCACAGCGCGTGATGCGCGTTATGGGAGCGGCGGGGCTGCACATATGGTTTTAATGTTGCTAAACAAGCAGCTGTATTATGGCACTTTCGTGTTGATCAGTTATTTTAAACTTTAAAACTGCATTGTGAAGCAGACGACACTAATTCTGTCATCTCAGCTAGTTTCACTTTGCGGTTGAATTCCAGTTGATGCTCCAAAAACCAAAGCAGCATCACACAGCCCTTTTAATATGTATTCTGTCCTACTCGTAATCCCCACTGTCTTTTCTTGCTATTTTTCAAATGAATAACGCTGGCTTGCTCCGCATAGTTGGCTGAGCCGCTAACGCTCTGTATAACAATCCGCGTCAGTTACGTCATCATCATGTTGCGTGAGCTTCCTGACACAGGTAAAATTCGAATGCAAAGTTTTAAGTTCGAATATGCATATTTTTTTTACATTCGACGAATATTCGAAATTCGAATAAAAATTTGACAGCCCTAGTGTAGAGAAAATTGTACTGCACTGGCTTTACTGTTGTTGAGTGTAAGAACTGAAACAATTTAATAAAACAAAACCAGATACGTTATCTGAATGGTGGATGGTGTTATTAAATTGTGTCAATAACAAATATCATTTCATTTAGCAGATTCATGTTCATGTCCTTTAATCGAGTACCATGAAGGCTTTTTGTTTTAATTAGGTAAATAAAGTGAGGTATGCAAGTTATTAAACCGTATATATCTTTATGGACAAAAGGAACATATACACAAACATTCTCTGCACATTTTGTATGTTTCTCTCATCTGAAACAGTCATTTTAATTCATAGAGATCTAGGTCTTACTAAATGGTTGCTTGTTTAAATCTTTTAGACTATTTTTTAAACAAAAGTAATTGTTCTTATAGAACATATATATTCTTTGACATAGATATGATGTGCAAACATACAAGTTTTTCAGATGACAGCCTCTGTCATATTATAGTAGGCCTAAAAATAGTACTAAAGCTGTACATTTTTTATATTTAACAACTGGCTATGTCCATACATAACTGATCCAGATGTGTTGTTTATATCAAATGGAGTTAATAACAAATATGATGTCATTAAGCAAATGTCAGTCAGATTTGCTATTAAGCACTTATTTGTAAATAGAAAATAGATTAGAATACTAACTTTTAAATCTAGATTAAAAACACATCTGTTTAACTCTGCATTTACTGAATGAGCACTGTGCTGCTTTACACTGACTGCACCTTTAACTCAAGCCACTTTTACTCCTGTTTTATTCTTTTTAACATTTTAAACTGTTTTTATTAAAATCACATTCATTTTCTTTAATTGTTATTCAAAATTCTCATGTATCTTTTTTTATTGTGATTTTATTGTGTATCTATTATTTTTACATTTTCTTTTTTCTCTTTTATATATTGTTTTCTCATTTCTATGTAAAGCACTTTGAATGACCTCTGTGTATGAAATGTGCTATACAAATAAACTTGCCTTGCCTTGCCTTGCCTTGTGTTCACACACGTGCTGTGCTAGAGTAAGTTTTCAGTAAACATTTATATTTAAAATAACCAATTGTATCATAACATTACAATTTCATTGCAATAATTCTATAAACAATTATTGAAAACTTTATAAGACACAGCATGACGTGTTTATGTTATGGAAAATAGATTAGAATACTAAAGCTACTGATAACCAAATATTTATTCTCTTTATGTGAGATTATTAGTTATTATTTCTAATGTTGGCCTATTATTGTTCTTTAAGGATCCACATATTTACAGCAATCTTTTTCATACCTTTAAGGCCAGTTCACACTGGTCAGACAACTACCAACTCCAACAGACACCAACAGACACCAACAGACAACCACATTCTGAAGTCTCATTTACTTTGATCCAACAACTTCCAACAGGGGTTTCACATTGGTCAGACAGACTCCAACAGACGCGTCTGTTGGAGTCTGTCTGACCAGTGTGAAGTGGCCTTTAGGATTTGAAGAATTCTAAGACAACATTTGAAGCTTTATAACTTCATAGGGTTGTTTCCCACAGGTTTAAATTGATGCATGACTAGCCATTAGTTATGTAAAAACATTTAGGTACTTTTTACAAACAACCCTTATAAAAAACATTACTGGTGTACATCTTAAGACAAAACTATGGCCCAGATATATTTAAAGGTAGGCCAGTGTAAGCTATTTTCAAGTAAGATAACTAAAACTTAAGCCTTAATTTTAGTCTGTAACTACACTTAAACCAATGGTCAGTAACATTAATCGCTAAGACTAGTATTCAAAGTTAGTCATACATTTTTGTCTACATGATTGAACATAACTGCTTTAAGTATCATGTGAAAAAATATTTAAATTATTTAAATTATATTTAAATCCAAATAGTAAGACTGATTAGCCCTAACTAACTACTAGTTCTTCAGACTAGTCCTTAAAACAGTCTTTACTTAATGGCTACTGTATGTTTATTCAACCAGCCCTAGTCTTGGAAAGACATATATTGTCTGATCTTAATACACTGTTAATATTTTGTCATAAGCTTCACATTACTAGTTAATTAGTTAGATATACTTAGTCTGGCCCATTTTGAAAATGTCACATTTCAAAATGCTTGAATTGATTACCTCAAGTCTTTTAGTTTTAATGAGGTAAATGACTGCAAATCATTAAATCTTATAATAATTTTCATGCAGATGCAAACCCATGGACAAAAGGAACATAACAGCAGCTACAAATGAAATAAAGAATACAGGTTACAAATGGTGCCCACCTCACTATGTGACATCACATCAAATCCAGTAATACAACGGCAAAATTTTATTTTATGTTTCATATTGATATTTGCCCAGATAGTACAGCAAATTCATAAAATTGTTTTTCATATAAACATAAACATCTAGAGCAGTACTTTCAACTCAGTGAACCGCAGTGGTTTCTCGAGACCCAATGCTCGGCACATTTTGTATGTTTCTCTCATCTGACACAATCAGTTCAGTTCATACAAATCTCTACTGATGATTAAAGTAGATTTGTTTAAAATAGAAGACTTTCGTATATGTGCAGAGCAGTGGGCATCCAGGATTAATTTTGAGAACCATTGATCTAGGGCACAGTTAACGTAACTCCCGTTGTTCTAGATGCAAATATTTCCGTAATGAGGAGCCAAAAATCATCAAAGAAACTTGAGAACATAAGACAAACAGGCCCATCAGTTTAGTTGTAATGGCACACCATTACGCTGGACTCGTACATGGTTAATGCTGGCTGGCTGTTGGTCGGCATGTTTTCTAAGATATGTAATTATCCTAAAAGACCCTTATAAGAATCTGAAAGCAGATGTTATGTGCAAAATAAAAAGTAGGTCAGACAAATATTTATGTGTTGTATACATATGCTATAGTTATCGTTATTTTTTCTTAGGTTATAGCGCCACCTAGTGGACAATCTCTGCAATTTTTTGCATGTGACCTTGGCCTGGGTCTATACATATGTGTACCAAGTTTCGTGTTGATATCTCATTCCTATCATAAATGATAGCCATTGTAGTATTTTTGGCACCGCCTCTTCGTACTTTTGACCGTGGTGTTGCGACAATGAGTGCAAAGTTCAACTTTTTTTTGATAGTTATTGATAATCAGTGTCTAAGGACTATTCCAGCACTGGATCGGTTCAGATCGGTCAAAAAACCTAGGACTAGTTCGCAAAAGTAGGTTTCAAAGAAAATGATGAATATCTAACAAACGATTCGACTGAGACAAGTGCTGCTTGAGGAAAAGTTGTTCATTTTAAGTACCTCTATTAAATGATATGAGGATCTTGTTGATATCTGAAACACTGCATAATACACAATCACTTAAACACTGAAAAAACGTGATAGCGCCCTCCGGAGTCCGAATTTTTTCTTACTCTGCACAGACCTTCATGGCCAAGAGACAAACAGGCCCACCGCGTTTCATTTCGATCGGCCTCTGTTAACCCTGTCTAATAGCTGCTTTTTCTTGATTGGCCGATGGCGGCCATGTTTTTTGAGTTACGCAAAATTCCTTTTAAACATAGATAGTACCCCAGACCAGGAGCACACCTGTCAAATGTCAAGTTGATCGGTCCCATATTTCCGTAGTTACAGCCCTTCAAAGTTGAGGTGGTGTTATAGCGACAACTAGTGGTCAAGCGGCGCAATTTTTTGCACCTGACCTCAGAATAGTCCCCTGTATATGTGTACCAAATTTGGTGTCGATACCTCCTTCCCTTCCTAAGTTATAGCCGTTTAAGGTCAAGAGGCTCCGCTCATTGGGGGCGTTTGGGCGTGGCTTGACGACGGCGAGTCGAAAGTTCAACTTTTTTTTGATAACTTTTGATATTCACACTCCAAGGAATATTACGGCACTGGAACGGTTCCGATCGGCCGAAAAACCTAGGACGAGTTCGTTTTTATTTTTTTTTTACAAAATCGAAAATAGCGAAAAAAAATTCATGACGGAAATGAAATCGGAGATATACGTTTTGTTCGCCTTGACGCAAGGAATCCAGGGATATAAGACACTTGACATTTGGATAAGATTTGTGGAAGTTATGACCATCAACGCGTTTGTTATCGCTATAGCGCCACCTATGGGCCAATCGGGTTGATACTCTATCAACTTCTCCCCAAATTGGGTCCTACCATTTGGCCAAGTTTCAAGTCTCTAGGCCTTACGGTTTGGTCTGCACGTTCCGTTTTACGGCAGAATAATAATAACTAATAATAATAATAATAAATATAGCTGCTAGCAGCGATTACCGGGGTTCAAGCCATTTAGATCACAAGACGTTTAAGGACATGGCCATATAGATATTCTGCATTGTATATTGTACACACACACGTTTATCTGAGAAAGGAGAAACAAGACTGTTAAAGAACAAGACTTAATATTGACATGGTTACACACTCATTTGGTATGTTTTTTTTATAAAAAACTAAAAATATATAATTCTTACTGCAAATGTTGTGTAAGTGCCTCCAAAATTATGTTCACGTTTCACAGCTTTCATAAAATGACATGAGTGTTAAAACTGATAACTCAGAACAATTGAAGTGGTAGTCTTTAACTTAATGTGATTTTAATATTATAACAGTAAAATCATGAAGTTAAAAGTGCAGTGTGTACATTTTAGCGGCGTCTAGTGGTGAGGTCACGAATTGCAACCAATGGCTTAGTCCACTGCTCACCCCTCGCTTTTGAAACACATAGAGAAGCTACGGTAGCCGCCACCAGACAAACATGTCATCGTCGGAGACAACTTAGTAAAAAAAATGTCTGTTAGGGGCTTCTGTAGAAAAATGGCGCCACAAAATGGTGACTTCCATGTAAGGGGACACTCGGTGTATGTAGATAAAAAGGTCTCGTTCTAAGGTAATAAACACATACCGGTTCATTATGAAAGGTCTTTATACACCCCTGATAATATAGTTTTTTATATCATTTTGCATTTCTGTCAAGAGATCCTTCTAAAATTTACACACTGCACCTTTAAATGTGAACAGATTTCTATTAATAGTAAACTTAGTTAAAGAGTAATCATCATCTGTGTTTTCTGTGAGTGCAAATGTCAGCCAGTGATTGATCCTCTTCTACCATCTAGTGGACATAACGGAAAATTGCACCTAAAAACCACAATAAGGAATTTGAGTATATTGCCTGATCTCAATAATACATTGTATGCTTTGTCATAAGCTTTAGGGGCCGTTCGTCAGAGCCGTTTTCAAAATGACTGTGTGATAGCTATACTTCTGCAAAGTTGTTTTTGTATTTGATATATATATATATTTATACAGTGTAGAGAAAATTGTACTGCACTGGCTTTACTGTTGTTGAGTGTAAGAACTGAAACAATTTAATAAAACATAACCAGATACTTTATCTGAATGGTGGATGATGTTATTAAATCGTGTCAATAACAAATATCATTTCATTTAGCAGATTCATGTTCATGTCCTTTAATCGAGTACCATGAAGGCTTTCTGTTTTAATTAGGTAAATAAAGTGAGGTATGCAAGTTATTAAACCGTATATATTTTTATGGACAAAAGGAACATATACACAAACATGCTCTGCACATTTTGTATGTTTCTCTCATCTGAAACAGTCATTTTAGTTCATAGAGATATATTCTGTAGGTCTTACTAAATGGTTGCTTGTTTAAATCTTTTAGACTATTTTTTTATTAACAAACGTAATTGTTCTTATAGAACATATATATTCTTTGACATAAATATTATGTGCAAACATACAAGTATTTCAGATGACAGCCTCTGTCATATTATAGTAGGCCTAAACATAACAAATCCAGATGTGTTGTTTATATCAAATGGAGTTAATAACAAATATGATGTCATTAAGCAAATGTCAGTCAGATTTGCTATTAAGCACTTATTTGTGTTCACACATGTGCTGTGCTAGAGTAAGTTTTCAGTAAATCATTTACATTTAAAACAACCAATTGTATCATTACATTACAATTTCATTGCAATAATTCTTTAAACAATTATTAAAAACTTTATAAGACACATCATGACATGTTTATGTCATGGAAAATAGATTAGAATACTAAAGCTACTGATAACCAAATATATATTCTCTTTATGTATGATTATTAGTTATTATTTCTAATGTTGGCCTGTTCTTTAAGGATCCACATATTTACAGCAATCTTTTTCATACCTTTAGGATTTGAAGAATTCTAAGACAACATTTGAAGCTTTATAACTTTATTGGGTTGTTTCCCACAGGTTTAAATTGATGCATGACTAGCCATTAGTTATGTATTGACATTAAAAAGTCAATTCTAAGCAATCCAGTTGAGGAAGGAGGTTAAAATGTACTAGATTTAAAAAACTGTTTTTAAAAATAAGTGGATAAAAAGTAACTGAAGTTGGAAAGGTAGTATATGGAACATCATACTAGAAATGATTTTTAAGAAATTGGGTGGTTTGGAATTTTTTTTGCGATTCAATTTTGATATAAACAAGGTTCCCATAAAACTGTCATGTTTCCATAAACAGGTTTGTTTATCTTGGATGCTCATATATAAACATAACTTTTCTCCACATAGATCTGTTATTTGGAATAACAAGAATATTCTATACAAAAACAAATCCTTATTTTATAGAAATTGGTATGATAATAATATAATATTAGTGAGGCAGTTATTTAAAGATGATGGTCACCTCTTTAATTATTGTGAAATTCCTCAATCACTATAAGATTCCAGTAACTGCTAAGGAATTTGCAGTTGTATTTGATGTCATACCTAGTGGACTTATTCAACTCTTTCAAGGTTATACATCTTATGATTGTAACTCCTTACATAATGCTCAGTTATGTATTAATGGAGTAAATATTCTAGAAAAAAAATGTAATAACTTATAAGAACACTATGTAGAAATGAATATTTGCCTAGATGTAAACCATACTGGAACTCCTTATATAGTCAACTTGTATGGAAAGAGGTTTGGAGTTTATTAAATATATACTGTCTCACGAATAAGGTTAAAGAAATTATGTCACGACCGGGAACATGAGATCAGGAAGTAGGACGCATGTGCAGAGTTTGAGATGAATAAATAACATTTAATAATAACCAAGAAACAAAACACTAGAATCAAACAACAGGCAGGTAAATAAACACAGGAACACTAAAACGTAGAACACAGGAACAGACAGGGAATCAGCGACAATCATCCGGCAAGTGAACATACAACAGGCAGGGGTATATATACAAACAGACTAACGATACACAGGTGTGATGAGGCAGGTAATTAATTAACAAGAGTCCAGGTGACGACAATCGGAACAGACACAAAACATGACACGGATTCCACCGTGACATTACCCTCCCCTTAATGAGTGGCTACCAGACACTGGAAACAAAACAAACTGGAAGTCTGGTAGGGTGGATCCAGGGGAGGGATGGAGGGCTTGGAGGCCACGACGGAGCCGGCGGAAACCAGGGCGAAACCGGCAGGGCAGGAAGCCGGGGCACGGCCGGGAGAACCGGAGTGGCCATCCCAGGTACCGACTCTGAAGAATCCACCCTCCTGGGAACCGATGGGGATCTGGTCGTTCTGGGAGTCGACTCCCACCATCCCGGGGAAAGGGGCTCCTCCACGGTGGCGACCACCCCGGGGAAAAATCGAGCGTGGCGTCCGTTCTCGAGCCCCAAATCGAGCATAGTGGTGGACCTCCCAGGAACCGCCCCAGACGACTCGACCAGCAGGGGAATCACCGGAACCGATACGATCCCCAGAACCCGGCTCATCTTTCGCAGCAACCACCCCGGGGAATGAATCGGGCGTGGTGAGGGCTAACTCGAGCCCGGTCTGGAGTTCTGGGTGTTCCCTCCTTGAACCCGCTGCGTCCTTCACTGGCCGGATGATTCTGTCACGACCGGGAACATGAGATCAAGAAGTAGGACGCATGTGCAGAGTTCGAGATGAATAAATAACATTTAATAATAACCAAGAAACAAAACACTAGAATCAAACAACAGGCAGGTAAATAAACACAGGAACACTAAAACGTAGAACACAGGAACAGACAGGGAATCAGCGACAATCATCCGGCAAGTGAACATACAACAGGCAGGGGTATATATACAAACAGACTAACGATACACAGGTGTGATGAGGCAGGTAATTAATTAACAAGAGTCCAGGTGACGACAATCGGAACAGACACAAAACATGACACGGATTCCACCGTGACAAATTACTTATAAATTGGTTCATTTAATGTATCCAGTTAAACAAGTAGTCTCCAGATTCTTAAGAGATATGGAGGTTACTTGTATGTGCAATTTGGAAGTAGAATCCATAAAACATTTATTTTATCAATGTATATTTACTCAATCTTTTTGGATTGATGTGGAATGCTTGATATTTAAACTCACAAAATAATAATTCGGTTATCTGGTAAGGATATATTTTTGTATTATAAAAGTAAATGTGTGGAGAAAGACTTGTTAATCAACTTATTGATTATATATGGAAAATTTCACATCCATAAACAAAAATGGGCAAATAATAAACCCAATAGCATTTTATTTAGAACGGAATTAAGAAATTATTTTGAAACTGTTAAAAGTCAAAAAAAGCAAAGCAAATATATAACATTTTTGAAACCTTTTGTTTTATTGAATTATTGTAGAATATCCCCATGTTATTGTTAATTTATTTTTTATTTTATTTTATTTGATCCATTGTTATGTTAAATGTTAAATAAGCACATTGTAATCCTCTTGTATGTATGCAATGTTCTTGTTCTTGAAATGAATAATGAAAAAAGCTAAATAGTACTAAAGCTCTACATATTTTTATATTTAACTCTTTCCCCGCCATTGACGAGATATCTCGTCAATTAAGAGAAAACGCTTCCCCGCCAATGACGAGATCCGTCTTTCCGCAATACCGCTATTATCCACCAGGTGGCGCCCTTCCGCAACTTTTTAAAACCGGAAGTATTGCCCTATGCCAAGCTGCTGCATGTCCGTGTCTGTTTTAAAGATCGCTCTGAATGGGATCTCTATGAAAAGTCCGTCAAAAAAATGAAATTGTCTCTGCTTTTTGCTCAAAATATGGTGTTTTTGCAAAAACCTACCCATATTCAAAAGCTGATTGCAAAAGAACCACTAAAGGTAAGATGAAACGTTTTTTTCTGTTTGAAAGCAGAGGGTCTGTTCTTTCATTTGGTATATTGTATGTTTATATATTTAAAGAAGAACATTTTCTGGAAGGCAATAAACTTTGGTGAAAATCATGAAAACGCTGGCGCTGGCTGGCAACTTTTTTTAAAAACGCTGGCGGTGAAAGAGTTAACCACTGGCTATGCCCATACATAACTGATCCAGATGTGTTGTTTATATCCAATGGAGTTAATAACAAATATGATGTCATTAAGCAAATGTCAGTCAGATTTGCTATTAAGCACTTATTTGTGTTCACACATGTGCTGTGCTTGAGTAAGTTTTCAGTAAATCATTTACATTTAAAACAACCAATTATATCATAACATTACAATTTCATTGCAATAATTCTATAAACAATTATTAAAAACTTTATAAGACACATCATGACATGTTTATGTCTAGGAAAATAGATTAAAATACTAAAGCTACTGATAACCAAATATATATTCTCTTTATGTGTGATTATTAGTAATTATTTCTAATGTTGGCCTGTTCTTTAAGGATCCACATATTTACAACAATCTTTTTCATACCTTTAGGATTTGAAGAATTCTAAGACAACATTTGAAGCTTTATAACTTTATTGGGTTGTTTCCCACAGGTTTAAATTGATGCATGACTAGCCATTAGTTATTTAAAAACATTTAGGTACTTTTTACAAACAAACCTTTTAAAAAACATTACTGGTGTACATCTTAAGACAAAACTATGGCCCTGATATATTTAAAGATAGGCCATTGTAAGCTATTTTCAAGTAAGACAACTAAAACATAAACCTAAATTTTAGTCTGTAACTACACTTAAACCAATGGTCAGTAACATTAATCTCTAAGACTAGTCTTAAAGTTAGTCATACATTTTTGTCTTCATGACCGAACATAACTGCTTTAAGTATCATGTGAAAAAATATTTAAATTATTTAAATTATATTTAAATCCAAATAGTAAGACTGATTAGCCCTAATTAACTACTAGTTCTTCAGACTAGTCCTTAAAACACAGTTTTAACTTAATTATTCAACCAGCCCTAGTCTTGGAAAGACATATATTGTCTGATCTTAATAAAACTATTAATATTTTGTCATAAGCTTCACATTACTAGTTAATTGGTTAGATATACTTAGTCTGGCCCATTTTGAAAATGTCACATTTCAAAATGCTTGAATTGATAACCTCAAGTCTTTTAGTTTTAATGAGGTAAATGACTGCAGATCATTGAATCTTATAATAATTTTCATGCAGATGCAAACCCATGGACAAAAGGAACATAACAGCAGTTACAAATGAAATAACGAATACAGGTTAGAAATGGTTCCCACATCACTGTGAGACATCATATCAAATCTAGGAATACAACGGCAAAAGTTTATTTTATGTTTCATATTGATATTTGCCCAGATAGTACAGCAAATTCACAAAATTGTTTTTCATATAAACATAAACATCTAGAGCAGTACTTTCAACTAAGTGAAACACAGTGGTTTCTCCAGACCCAATGCTCAGCACATTTTGTATGATTCCCTCATCTGACACAATCAGTTCAGTTCATACAAATCTCTACTGATGATTAAAGTGGATTTGTTTAAAATAGAAGACTTTTGTATATGTGCAGAGCAGTGGGCTTCCAGGAATACTTTTGAAAACCACTGATCTAGGGGACAGTTAACATTACACCAATTGTTCTAGATGCAAATATTTCCGGAATGATGAGCCAAAAATCCTCACAGACACTTGAGAACATAAGACAAAAAAGCCCATCAGTTTAGTTGTAATCGCTGGACTCGTACATGGTTAATGCTGGCTGGCTGTTGGTCGGCATGTTTTCTAAGATATGTAATTATCCTAATAGACCCTTATAAGAATCTGAAAGCAGATGTTATGTGCAAAATAGTAGGTGAGACAAATATTTATGTGTCGTATACATATGCTATAGTCATCGTTCTTTGTTTAGGTTATTGCGCCACCTAGTGGACAATCTCTGCTATTTTTTGCATGTGAACTCAGTCTAGGTCTATACATATGTGTACCAAGTTTCGTGTTGATATCTCATTACTATCATAAATGATAGCCATTTAAGTATTTGTGGCACCGCCTCTTCGTACTTTTGACCGTGGTGTTGCGACGACGAGTGCAAAGTTAAACTTTTTTTGATAATTATTGATATTCAATGTCTAAGGAATATTCCAGCACTGGATTGGTTCAGATTGGTCAAAAAACCTAGGACTAGTTCGCAAAAGTAGGTTTAAAAGAAAATGATGAATATCTAACAAACGATTCTACTGAGACAGTTGCTTCTTGAGGGAAAGTTGTTCATTGTAAGTACCTCTATTAAATGATATGAGGATCTTGTGGATATCTAAAACACTACATAATACACAATAATTTAAACACTAAAAAAACGTGATAGCGCCCCCCGGAGGCCGAATTTTTTCTTACTCTGCACAGACCTTCATGGCCAAGAGACAAACAGGCCCACCGCGTTTCGTTTCGATCGGCCTTCGTTAACCCTGTCTAATAGCTGCTTTTTCTTGATTGGCCGATGGCGGCCATGTTTCTTGAGCCATGCAAAATTCCTTTTAGACATTAATAGTACCCTAGACCAAGAGCAACCGTGCCAAATTTCAAGTTGATCGGTCCCACACTTTTGTAGCTACAGCCCTTCAAAGGTTGAGGTGGTGTTATAACGCCAACTAGTGGTCAAGCGGCGCAATTATTTGAACGTGAGCCCAGAATAGTCCCTTGTATATATACACCAAATTTGGTGTCGATACCTCTTTCTAATCCCAAGTTATAGCCATTTAAGACCTAGAGGCTCCGCCCATAGGGGGCGTTTGGGCGTGGCTTTACGACGGTGAGTCGAAAGTTCAACTTTTTTTTTGATAACTTTTGATATTCACGCTCCAAGGAATATTACAGCACTGGAATGGTTCCGATCGGTCGAAAAACCTAGGACTAGTTCGTTTTTATTTTTTTCGACAAAATCGAAAATAGCGAAAAAAAATTCTAGGCGCAAATAAAATCGGAGATATACGTTTTGTTCGTCTTGACGCAAGGATTCCAGTGATATAAGACACTTGACATTTGGACAAGATTTCTGGGAGTTATGAGCATAAACGTGATTTCCGTCGTTATAGCGCCACCTATAGGCCAATCGGGTTGATACTCTGTCAACCTCTCCCCAAATTGGGTCCTACCATTTGGCCAAGTTTCAAGTCTCTAGGCCTTACGGTTTGGTCTGCACGTTCCGTTTTACGGCAGAATAATAATAATAAAAATCTTAACAATTACAATAGGGTTTCAGCGCTTTGCGCTTGAACCCCTAATAAAAAAAACCTTGGCAATTACAATAGGGTTTCAGCACTTCGTGCTTGAACCCCTAAATATAGCTGCAAGCAGCGATTACCGGGGTTCAAGCGATTTGGGACATTAAGACCATTAAGGGCATGGCTGTGTAGATTTGCTGCATTGTACAAAATAAATGATGAAAAATAAGATACCAGACACACGTGTTCAAAGTATCAGCAAAAAAGTGCTAGCGTTCAGTGAAATGTCTCCCTCTCTTCTCACGGAACATTGACAAATGGAACACTGAAGGAAATGTTTGTGGTGCTTGCATTGGCAAAACTCGGGTCACAAAATGTTAAAATAGGGCTAATGAGTCAAAAGAGCCGAACCCCATGTCTCTACGATGTTCTGATACAGAGATACAGCTCTTGCTAAATGGTTGCTAGGGTATTCTCATTGGTTGCTAGGGAGTGACTTGCAATCCACCAATGATTATACTCAAAGTCATGAAAGGAATAATCCATGATGACTCATGATTTTAAATGTAAGGTTACAGTATTTTTAAGTGAAAATAACAAATTACCACTAGTTGGCGCTATGACAAAGTCGTGCATGGAATCTCAGGTCATGACTGTGTTACATCTAGCTAGTATAATGGCTATACACTTTAGTTTAGTGAAAAAACAGTTGTATGACCATTGGGCTTGCTCAATGTCAAAGGTTTTGTTCAATTATGAGGCCAACTAGTGGTGCAGGCATACCATTTTTTTTGTATTGGCTCAGACTGTGCTTAGACATCAGCGTATCAAATCTGGTGAAAAAATATCATTTCGTTGCGGAGTTATAACCATTTATGTGTAAAAAACACAACATTTTGAGGTAATTTTTCGTTTTTTGCAATTTTCGAGCATTTCTGATGGAAATTTTAACATAATGCCAATAGAACTTTTCGTTCAGAAGGTAATACAATGTTCTTCCTATGGTCGTTTCGAGTCGATCGGAATAACCCTCGCGGAGTTATTCGCGCGTGTTTTTTAAGCGCTATTTTCCTGTGCAGAACCAACCGTAAAGCAAAACCTGGCATGCTTGGTATCGTTGGACTCGGCAACAATTCAGGACTCCAAGGAAAAAAGTCGCATGAAAATACGTTAAACTCAGCCTAAGTTATAAGCATGATTTTATTCGTCTGACCACTAGGTGGCACTGTGACGAAACGATGCATGAAACCTCAGGCCATGACTCTCATCACAAGTACCAAGTGTCGTGTTGATACTTCATTCCTGTCCCCAGTTATAGCCAATAATGTTCTAGTGCCTGCCCACAATTCAGACGTTTGGGCATGGTATGTTGACCGTGAGTCGAAAGTTCAACTTTTTTGTAATAATTATTGATATTCAAACTCCAAGGAACATTTTAGCACTGGAATGATTCCGATCGGGCGAAAAACCTAGGACTAGTTCGTTTTTATTTTTTTCGACAAAATCGAAAATAGCGGAAAATTTTTCATGACGGAAATAAAATCGGAGATATACATTTTGTTCGTCTTGATGCAAGGAATCCAGGGATTTGAGACACTTGACATTTGGACAAGAATTGTGGGAGTTATGAGCCTAAACGCGTTTGCCATCGCTGTAGCGCCCCCCATAGGCCGATTGGGTTCATACTCTGTCAAGTTTGCGCACGAATGAGACCTATCATTTGGCCAAGTCTCAAGTCTCTAGGCCTTACGGTTTGGTCTGCACGATCCGTTTTATGGCAGAAAAAGAATAAATATCCTAACAAAAACAAACGGTAATATAGCTGCAAGCAGCGATTAGCGGGGTTCAAGCTATTTGGGATCACAAGACGTTTAAGGACATGGCCATATAGATATTCTGCATTGTATATTATACACATACACGTTTACCTGAGAAAGGAGAAACAAGACTGTTAAAGAACAAGACTTAATACTGACATGGTTACACACTCATTTTGTATGTAGTTTTTTTTATAAAAAACATAAAAATATAATTCTTACTGCAAATGTGGTGTAAGTGCCTCCAAAATTATGTTCATGTTTCACAGCTATCATAAAGTGACATGAGTGATAAAACTGACAACTCAGAACAATTGAAGTGGTAGTCTTTCACTAAATTTGTTTTTAATATTATAACAGTAAAATCATGAAGTTAAAGGTGCAGTGTGTACATTTTAGTGGCATCTAGTGGTGAGGTCACGAAATGCAACCAATGGCTTAGTCCACTGCTCACCCCTCGCTTTTGAAACACATAGAGAAGCTACGGTAGCCGCCACCAGACAAACATGTCATCGTCGGAGACAACTTAGTAAAAAATTTGTCCGTTAGGGGCTTCTGTAGAAAAATGGTGCCACAAAATGTTGACTTCCATGTAAGGGGACCTTGGTGTTTGTAGATAAAAAGGTCTCGTTCTAAGCTAATAAACACATACCGGTTCATTATGAAAGGTCTTTATACACCCCTGATAATATAGTTTTGTATATCATTTTGCATTTCTGTCAAGAGATCCTTCTAAAAATTACACACTGCACCTTTAAATGTGAACAGATTTCTATTAATAGTAGAATTAGTTAAAGAGTAATCATCTTCTGTGTTTTCTGTGAGTTCAAATGTCAGCCAGTGATTGATCCTCTTCTGCCATCTAGTGAACATAACGAAAAATTGCACCTAAAATCCACAATAAGGAATTTGAGTATATTGCCTGATCTCAATAATACATTGTATGCTTTGTCATAAGCTTTAGGGGCCGTTCGTCAGGGCCATTTTCAAAATGACTGTGTGATAGCTATACTTTTGCAAAGTTGTTTTTGTATTTGATATATATATATATATATATATATATATAATATATATATATATATATATATATATATATATACAGTGTAGAGAAAATTGTACTGCACTGGCTTTACTGTTGTTGAGTGTAAGAACTGAAACAATTTAATAAAACAACCAGATACGTTATCAGAATGGTGGATGGTGTTATTAAATCCTGTCAATAACAAATATCATTTCATTTAGCAGATTCATGTTCATGTTCTTTAATCGAGTACCATGAAGGCTTTCTGTTTTAATTAGGTAAATAAAGTGAGGTATGCAAGTTATTAAACCGTATATATTTTTATGGACAAAAGGAACATATACACAAACATGCTCTGCACATTTTGTATGTTTCTCTCATCTGAAACAGTCATTTTAGTTCATAGAGATCTATTCTGTAGGTCTTACTAAATGTTTGCTTGTTTAAATCTTTTAGACATTTTTTTAACAAAAGTAATTGTTCTTATAGAACATATATATTCTTTGACATAGATATTATGTGCAAACATACAAGTATTTCAGATAACAGCCTCTGTCATATTATAGTAGGCCTTAAAGTAGTACTAAAGCTCTACATTTTTTATATTTAACCACTGGCTATGTCCATACATAACTGATACAGATGTGTTGTTTATATCAAATGGAGTTAATAACAAATGATGTCATTAAGCAAATGTCAGTCAGATTTGCTATTAAGCACTTATTAGTGTTCACACATGTGCTGTGCTAGAGTAAGTTTTCAGCAAATCATTTACATTTAAAATAACCAATTGTATAATAACATTACAATTTCATTGCAATAATTCTATAAACAATTATTAAAAACTTTAAAAGATACATCATGACATGTTTATGTTCTGGAAAGTAGATTAGAATACTAAAGCTTCTGATAACCAAATATATATTCTCTTTATGTATGATTATTAGTTATTATTTCTAATGTTGGCCTATTATTTTTCTTTAAGGATCCACATATTTACAGCAATCTTTTTCATACCTTTAGGATTTGAAAAATTCTAAGACAACATTTGAAGCTTTATAACTTTATTGGGTTGTTTCCCACAGGTTTAGATTGATGCATGACTAGCCATTAGTTATGTAAAAACATTTAGGTACTTTTTACAAACAAACCTTATAAAAAACATTTCTGGTGTACATCTTAAGACAAAACAATGGCCCAGATATATTTAAAGGTAGGCCAGTGTAAGCTATTTTCAAGTAAGACAACTAAAACTTAAGCCTAAATTTTAGTCTGGAACTACATTTAAACCAATGGTCAGTAACATTAATCTCTAAGACTAGTATTCAAAGTTAGTCATACATTTTTGTCTTCATGATTGAACATAACTGCTTTAAGTATCATGTGAAAAAATATTTAAATTATTTAAAATATATTTAAATCCAAATAGTTAGACTGATTAGCCCTAACTAACTACTAATTCTTCAGACTAGTCCTTAAAACACAGTCTTAATTATGTTTTTTATATTATATAGTTTTTTTAAATAACATTACTTAAATATTAAATGTATCATTTTTTATTACGAGTTGAATTTGAATCCCGAGCAGTTTTAACCTTACGGACATGTTACTATAACAACAACTCTAGGATGACCTTCGAAGAAACAAATAATTCAACATGAAGCTAAATCGTCAACAATGAAATCCAGCTAACTGAGTAATCCACGTATGAACGACAGACCCAGCAGTGAAGCACTACATTAAAAAGTCAATTCTATGCAATCCAATTGAGAAAGGAGGATACATTTTTTTTACTAGATTTTAATACTGCTAACTGTGTTTTTAAAAATAAGTGGATAAAAAGTTACTGAAGTTGCAAAGGTAGTATATGGAACATCATACCAGAAATGATTTTTAAGAAATTGGGTGGTTTGGAATTTTTTTTGCGATACAATTTCGATATAAACAAGTTTCCCATAAAACTGTCAGGTTTCCATAAACAGGTTTGTTTTCATGGATGCTCATATAAAAACATAACTTTTCTCCACATAGATCTGTTATTTGGAATAACAAGAATATTCTATACAAGAAACAGATCCTTATTTTATAGAAATTGGTATGATAATAATATAATATTAGTGAGGCAGTTATTTAAAGATGATGGTCACCTCTTTAATTATTGTGAATTCCTCAATCACTATAAGATTCCAGTAACTGCTAAGGAATTTGCAGTTGTATTTGATGCCATACCTAGTGGACTTATTCAACTCTTTCAATGTTATACATCTTATGATTGTAACTCCTTACATAATACTCAGTTATGTATTAATAGAGTAAATATTATACAACCCCAAAACAGAAAAAGTTGGGACACTGTAGAAATTGTGAGTAAAAAAGGAATGGAATAATTTACAAATCTCATAAACTTATATTTTATTCACAATAGAATATAGATAACATATCAAATGTTGAAAGTAAGATATTTTGAAATGTCATGCCAAATATTGGCTCATTTTGGATTTCATGAGAGCTACACATTCCAAAAAAAGTTGGGACAGGTAGCAATAAGAGGCCAGAAAAGTTAAATGTGCATATAAAGGAACAGCTGGAGGAGGACCAATGTTTAGGAATGGGAATGTTGTCCTATTCTTGTCCAATACAGACTTCTAGTTGCTCAACTGTCTTAAGTCTTCTTTGTCGCATCTTCCTCTTTATGATGCACCAAATGTTTTCTATGGGTGAAAGATCTGGACTGCAGGCTGGCCATTTCAGTACTCAAATCCTTCTTCTATGCAGTCTTGATGTTGTAATTGATGCAGTATGATGTCTGGCATTGTCATGTTGGAAAATGCAAGGTCTTCCCTGAAAGAGACGACGTCTGAATGGGATCATATGTATCTAGAACTTGGATAAACCTTTCAGCATTGATGGTGCCTTTCCAGATGTGTAAGCTGCCCATGCCACATGTATTCATGCCACCCAAAACCATCAGTGATGGAGGTTTCTGAAATGAGCGCTAATAACAACTTGGGTTGTCATTGTCCTCTTTAGTCCGGATGAAATGGCATCCCAGTTTTTCAAAAAGAACTTCAAATTTTGATTCGTTGGACCACAGAACAGTTTTCCACTTTGCCAAAGTCCATTTTAAATGAGCCTCGCCCAGGGAAAACGCCTGCACTTCTGGATCATGTTTAGATATGGCTTCTTTTTTGACCTACAGAGTTTTAGCTGGCAACAGCGAATGACACGGTGGATTGTGTTCACTGACAATGTTTTCTGGAAGTATTCCTGAGCCCATGTTATGATTTCCATTACAGTAGCATTCCTGTATGTGATGCAGTGCCGTCTAAGGGCCCGAAGATCACAGGTATCCAGTATGGTTTTCCAGCCTTGACCCTTACGCACAGAGATTGCTCCAGATTCTCTGAATCTTTGGATGATATTATGCACTGTAGATGATGATAACTTCAATCTCTTTGCAATTTTTCTCTGAGAAACTCAGAAAACTATTTTTTGCTGCAGCATTGGGGGAATTCGTGATTCTCTGCCCATCTTGACTTCTGAGAAACACTGCCACTCTGAGAGGCTCTTTTTATACCCAATCATGTTGCCAATTGACCTAATAAGTTGCAAATTGGTCCTTCAACTGTTCCTTATATGTACATTTAAATTTTCTGGCCTCTTATTGCTACCTGTCCCAACTTTTTTTGGAATGTGTAGCTCTCATGATATCCAAAATGAGCCAATATTTGGCATGACATTTCAAAATATCTTCCTTTCAACATTTGATATGTTATCTATATTCTACTGTGAATAAAATATAAGTTTATGAGATTTGTAAATTATTCCATTCATTTTTTACTCACAATTTCTACAGTGTCCCAACTTTTTCTGTTTTGGGGTTGTAGAAAAAAAATTAATAACTTTTTTATAAGAACAGAAATGAATGTAGAAATGAATATTTGCCTAGATGTAAACCATACTAATCTGCATTTCAACCTTTAAACAAGTTTTAATTTAAACTATTTGATTGTAATATTATAGTAATGAGTTTCTAAAATTAATATATATATATATATACATTTTTCATATTTTAATTTGAAAACAGAAGTGGAGATAATTAGATTTTAATTAGTTTTAATACATTTTGATGATTTGATTATAAAATAAAATAGATATAGTACAGTAAATTCACAAAATAGTTTTTCATATAAACATAAACATCTAGAGAAGTACTTTCAACTCACTGAAACGCAGTGGTTTCTCGAGACCCAATGCTCGGCAAATTTTGTATGATTCTCTCATCTGACACAATCAGTTCAGTTCATACAAATCTCTACTGATGATTAAAGTAGATTTGTTTAAAATAGAAGACTTTTGTATATGTGCAGAGCAGTGGGCCTCCAGGAATAATTTTGAGAACCACTGATCTAGGGGACAGTTAACGTAACACCCGTTGTTCTAGATGCAAATATTTCCGGAATGATGAGCCAAAAATTCTCACAGACACTTGAGAACATAAGACAAACAGGCCCATCAGTTTAGTTGTAATCGCACACCATTACACTGGACTCGTACATGGTTAATGCTGGCTGGCTGTTGGTCTCATGTTTTCTAAGATATGTAATTATCCTAATAGACCCTTATAAGAATCTGAAAGCAGATTTTAAGTGCAAAATAAAAAGTAGGTCAGACAAATATTTATGTGTCGTATACATATGCTATATTCATCGTTCTTTGTTCTTAGGTTATAGCGCCACCTAGTGGACAATCTCTGAAATTTTTTGCATGTGACCTCGGCCTAGGTCTATACATATGTGTACCAAATTTCGTGTTGATATCTGATTCCTATCGTAAATGATAGCCATTTAATTATTTGTGGCACCGCTTCTTCGTACTTTTGACCGTGGTATTGCAACGACGAGTGCAAAGTTCAACTTTTTTTTGATAATTATTGATATTCAGTGTCTAAGGAATATTCCAGCACTGGATTGGTTCAGATCGGTCAAAAAACCTAGGACTAGTTCGCAAAAGTAGGTTTATAAGAAAATGATGAATATCTAACAAACGATTCGACTGAGACAAATGCTTCTTGAGAAAAAGTTGTTCGTTATAAGTACCTCTATTAAATGATATAAAGATCTTGTTGATATCTGAAACACTGCATAATACACAATCACTTAAACACTGAAAAAACGTGATAGCGCCTCCCGGAGGCCGAATTTTTTCTTACTCTGCACAGACCTTCATGGCCAAGAGACAAACAGGCCCAACACGTTTCGTTTTGATCGGCCTCCGTTAACCCTGTCTAATAGCTGCTTTTTCTTGATTGGCCGATGGCGGCCATGTTTTTTGAGCTACGCGAAATTCCTTTTAGACATAGATAGTACCCTAGACCAGGAGCACCGGTGCCAAAGGTCAAGTTGATCGGTCGCATATTTCTATAGTTACAGACCTTCAAATTTGAGGTGGTGTTATAGCGCCAACTAGTGGTCAAGCGGCGCAATTTTGCACGTGACACCAGAATCGTCCCCTGTATATGTGTACCAAATTTGGTGTCGATACCTCTTTCCAATCCCAAGTTATAGCCATTTAAGTCCAAGAGGCTCCGCCCATTGGGGGCGTTTGGGCGTGGCTTTACGACGGTGAGTCGAAAGTTCAATTTTTTTTTGATAACTTTTGATATTCACACTCCAAGGAATATTACAGCACTGGAACGGTTCCGATCGGACAAAAAACCTAGGACTAGTTCGTTTTTCTTTTTTTCGACAAAATCGAAAATAGCGAAAAAAAATTCATGACGGAAATGAAATCGGAGATATACGTTTTGTTCGTCTTGACGCAAGGATTCCAGTGATATAAGACACTTGACATTTGGACAAGATTTGTGGGAGTTATGATCATCAACGCGTTTGTTATTGCTATAGCGCCACCTATAGGCCAATCGGGTTGATACTCTATCAACCTCTCCCCAAATTGGGTCCTACCATTTGGCCAAGTTTCAAGTCTCTAGGCCTTACGGTTTGGGCTGCACGTTCCGTTTTACGGCAAAATAATAATAATTAATAATAAAAATCTTAACAATTACAATAGGGTTTCAGCCCTACGGGCTTGAACCCCTAATAATAATAAAACAGACAAATACAATAGGTTTTCAGCACTTCGTGCTCGAAACCCTAATAATAAAAACCTTGGCAATTACAATAGGGTTTCAGCACTTCGTGCTTGAACCCCTAATAAAAACCTTGGCAATTACAATAGGGTTTCAGCACTTCGTGCTTGAACCCCTAATAAATATAGCTGCAAGCAGCGATTACCGGGGTTCAAGCGATTTGGGACATTAAGACCTTTAAGGGCATGGCTGTGTAAATTTGCTGCATTGTACAAAATAAATGATGAAAAATAAGATACCAGACACACGTGTTCAAAGTAATCAGAAAAAAAGTGCTATCATTCAGTGAAATGTCTCCCTCTCTTCTCACGGAACATTGACAAATAGAACACTGAAGGAAATGTTTGTGGTTTGTGGACTCGGGTCACAAAATGTTAAAATAGGGTCAATGAGTCAAAAGAGCCGAACCCCATGTCTCTACGATGTTCTGATACAGAGATACAGCTCTTGCTAAATGGTTGCTAGGGTATTCTCATTCGTTTCTAGGGAGTGACTTGCAATCCATCAATGATTATACTCAAAGCCATGAAAGGAATATTCCATGATGACTCATGATTTTAAATGTAAGGTTACAGTATTTTTAAGTGAAAATAACAAATTACCACTAGGTGGCGCTATGACAAACTCGTGCATGGAATCTCAGGTCATGACTCTGTTACATCTAGCTAGTATCATGGCTGTACACTTTAGTTTATTGAAAAAACAGTTGTATGACCATTGGGTTTGCTCAATGTCATAGGTTTTGTTAAATTATGAGGCCAACTAGTGGTGCAGGCATACCATTTTTTTGTATTGCCTCAGCTTGTGCTCAGACATCAGCGTATCAAATCTGGTGAAAAAATATCATTTCGTTGCGGAGTTATAACCATTTATGTGTAAAAACACAAAATTTTGAGGTAATTTTTCGTTTTTTTTGCAATTTTCGGCCATTTCTGATGGAAATTTCAACATAACGCCAATAGAACTTTTTGTTCAGAAGGTAATACAATGTTCTTCCTATGGTCGTTTCGAGTCGATCGGAATAACCCTCGCGGAGTTATTCGCGCTTGTTTTTTAAGCGCTATTTTCCTGTGCAGAACCAACCGTAAAGCAAAACCTGGCATGCTTGGTATCGTTGGACTCGGCAACAATTCAGGACTCCAAAGAAAAAAGTTGCATGAAAATACGTTAAACTCAGCCTAAGTTATAAGCGTTTAAATGATTCGTCTGACCACTAGGTGGCGCTGTGATGAAACGACGTATGCCACCTCAGGCCATGACTTTCATCACAAGTACCAAGTGTCGTGTTGATACTTCATTCCTGTCCGCAGTTATAGCCAATAAATCCCTAGTGGCTGCGCACACTTCAGACGTTTGGGCGTGGCATGTCGACCGTGAGTCGAAAGTTCAACTTTTTTTCAATAATTATTGATATTCGAACTCCAAGGAACATTTTAGCACCGAAACGATTCCGATCGAGCGAAAAACCTAGGACTAGTTCGTTTTTTTTTTTTTTTTACAAAATCGAAAATAGCGGAAAATTTTTAATGACGGAAATGAAATCGGAGATATACATTTTGTTTGTCTTGACGCAAGGAATCAAGGGATATAAGACATTTGACATTTGGACAAGAATTGTGGAAGTTATGAGCATCAACGCGTTTGCCATCGCTGTAGCGCCCCCCATTGGCCGATTGGGATGACACTCTGTCAACTTCGCGCACGAATGAGACCTACCATTTGGCCAAGTCTCAAGTCTCTAGGCCTTACGGTTTGGTCTGCACGTTCCGTTTTACGGCAGAATAATAATAACTAATAATAATAATAATAATAAATATAGCTGCAAGCAGCGATTACCGGGGTTCAAGCGATTTGGGACATTAAGACCTTTAAGGGCATGGCTGTGTAGATTTGCTGCATTGTACAAAATAAATGATGAAAAATAAGATACCAGACACACATGTTCAAAGTTATCAGCAAAAAAGTGCTATCATTCAGTGAAATGTCTCCCTCTCTTCTCACGGAACATTGACAAATGGAACAATGAAAGAAATGTTTGTGGTGCTTGCATTGGCAAAACTCGGGTCACAAAATGTTAAAATAGTGTTAATGAGTCAAAAGAACTGAACCCCATGTCTCTACGATGTTCTGATACAGAGATACAGCTCTTGCTAAATGGTTGCTAGGGTATTCTCATTGGTTGCTAGGGAGTGACTTGCAATCCACCAATGATTATACTCAAAGTCATAAAAACAATAATCCATGATGACTCATGATTTTAAATGTAAGGTTACAGTATTTTTAAGTGAAAATAACAAATTACCACTAGGTGGCGCTATGAAAAAGTCGTGCATGGAATCTCAGGTCATGACTGTGTTACATCTAGCTAGTATCATGGCTGTACACTTTAGTTTAGTGAAAAAACAGTTGTATGACCATTGGGCTTGCTCAATGTCAAAGGTTTTGTTAAATTATGAGGCCAACTAGTGGTGCAGGCATACCATTTTTTTTGTATTGGCTCAGACTGTGCTCAGACATCAGCGTATCAAATCTGGTGAAAAAATATCATTCTGTTGCGGAGTTATAACCATTTATGTGTAAAAAACACAAAATTTTGAGGTAACTTTTCGTTTTTTGCAATTTTCGGCCATTTCTGATGGAAATTTTAACATAACGCCAATAGAACTTTTTGTTCAGAAGGTAATACAATGTTCTTCCTATGGTCGTTTCGAGTCGATCGGAATAACCCTCGCGGAGTTATTCGCACGTGTTTTTTAAGCGCTAATTTCCTGTGCAGAACCAACCGTAAAGCAAAACCTGGCATGCTTGGTATCGTTGGACTCGGCAAAAATTCAGGACTCCAAGGAAAAAAGTCGAATGAAAATACGTTAAACTCAGCCTAAGTTATAAGCATTATTTGATTCGTCTGACCACTAGGTGGCGCTGTGACGAAACGCTGCATGAAACATCAGGCCATGACTCTCATCACAAGTACCATGTGTCGTGTTGATACTTCATTCTCTGTCCCCAGTTATAGCCAATAATGTTCTAGTGCCTGCCCACAATTCAGACGTTTGGGCGTGGCATGTTGACCGTGAGTCGAAAGTTCAACTTTTTTTTTATAATTATTGATATTCAAACTCCAAGGAACATTTTAGCACTGGAATGATTCCGATCGGGCGAAAAACCAAGGACTAGTTCGTTTTTATTTTTTTCAACAAAATCATGGCGGAAATAAAATCGGAGATATACATTTTGTTCGTCTTGATGCAAGGAATCCAGGGATATGAGACACTTGACATTTGGACAAGAAATGTGGGAGGTATGAGCCTAAACGCGTTTGCCATCGCTGTAGCGCCCCCCATAGGCCGATTGGGTTCATGCTCTGTCAACTTCGCGCACGAATGAGACCTATCATTTGGCCAAGTCTCAAGTCTCTAGGCCTTACGGTTTGGTCTGCACGATCCGTTTCACGGCAGAAGAAAAATAATAAAAAGAATAAAAATCAGTACAAATACAATAGGGTTTCAGCCCTTCGGGCTTGAACCCCTAATAATAAAACAGACAAATACAATAGGTTTTCAGCACTTCGTGCTTGAAACCCTAATAATAATAATAATAATAAAAACCTTGGCAATTACAATAGGGTTTCAGCACTTCGTGCTTGAACCCCTAATAATAATAAAAATCCATACAAATACAATAGGGTTTCAGCCCTACGGGCTTGAACCCCTAAATATAGCTGCAAGCAGCGATTAGCGGGGTTCAAGCTATTTGGGATCACAAGACGTTTAAGGACATGGCCATATAGATATTCTGCATTGTATATTGTACACACACACGTTTACCTGAGAAAGGAGAAACAAGACTGTTAAAGAACAAGACTTAATATTGACATGATTACACACTCATTTTGTATGTAGTTTTTTTTTATAAAAAACATAAAAATATAATTCTTACAGCAAATGTTGTGTAAGTGCCTCCAAAAATATGTTCACGTTTCACAGCTATCATAAAGTGACATGAGTGATAAAACTGACAACTCAGAACAATTGAAGTGGTAGTCTTTCACTAAATTTGATTTTAATAGTATAACAGTAAAATCATGAAGTTAAAGGTGCAGTGTGTACATTTTAGTGGCATCTAGTGGTGAGGTCACAAATTGCAACCAATGGCTTAGTCCACTACTCACCCCTCGCTTTTGAAACACATAGAGAAGCTACGGTAGCCGCCACCAGACAAACATGTCATCGTCGGAGACAACTTAGTAAAAAATTTGTCCGTTAGGGGCTTCTGTAGAAAAATGGCGCCACAAAATGTTGACTTCCATGTAAGAGGACCTTGGTGTATGTAGATTAAAAGGTCTCGTTCTAAGGTAATAAACACATACCGGTTCATTATGAAAGGTCTTTATACACCCCTGATAATATAGTTTTGTATATCATTTTGCATTTCTGTCTAGAGATCCTTCTAAAAATTACACACTGCACCTTTAAATGTGAACAGATTTCTATTAATAGTAGAATTAGTTAAAGAGTAATCATCATCTGTGTTTTCTAAGAGTTCAAATGTCAGCCTGTGATTGATCCTCTTCTGCCATCTAGTGGACATAACGGAAAATTGCACCTAAAATCCACAATAAGAAATTTGAGTATATTGCCTGATCTCAATAATACATTGTATGCTTTGTCATAAGCTTTAGGGGCCGTTCGTCATGGCCATTTTCAAAATGACTGTGTGATAGCTATACTTTTGCAAAGTTGTTTTTGTATTTGTTCATGTCCTTTAATCGAGTACCATGAAGGCTTTCTGTTTTAATTAGGTAAATAAAGTGAGGTATGCAAGTTATTAAACCGTATATATTTTTATGGACAAAAGGAACATATACACAAACATGCTCTGCACATTTTGTATGTTTCTCTCATCTGAAACAGCCATTTTAGTTCATAGAGATCTATTCTGTAGGTCTTACTAAATGTTTGCTTGTTTAAATCTTTTAGACATTTTTTTAACAAAAGTAATTGTTCTTATAGAACATATATATTCTTTGACATAGATATTATGTGCAAACATACAAGTATTTCAGATGACCGCCTCTGTCATATTATAGTAGGCCTAAAAGTAGTACTAAAGCTCTACATTGTTTTATATTTAACCGCTGGCTATGTCCATACATAACTGATACAGATGTGTTGTTTATATCAAATGGAGTTAATAACAAATGATGTCATTAAGTAAATGTCAGTCAGATTTGCTATTAAGCACTTATTAGTGTTCACACATGTGCTGTGCTAGAGTAAGTTTTCAGCAAATCATTTACATTTAAAATAACCAATTGTATCATAACATTACAATTTCATTGCAATAATTCTATAAACAACTTTATAAGATACATCATGACATGTTTATGTTCTGGAAAGTAGATTAGAATACTAAAGCTACTGATAACCAAATATATATTCTCTTTATGTATGACTATTAGTTATTATTTCTAATGTTGGCCTATTATTGTTCTTTAAGGATCCACATATTTACAGCAATTTTTTCATACCTTTAGGATTTGAAAAATTCTAAGACAACATTTGAAGCTTTATAACTTTATTGGGTAATTTATATAGTAGTTTTTGTTGGGTAAATTACTGATCATATGCTGTATTAATATTATATTAGGCCTAAGGCCTGTTGTTTCTACACAAGGCTATAAGACACCCAGTTAAACTTTCGTTTTCTCAGTTAACTTTCGTTTCCCAATTAAAAGAGTCCAGGTGCGATCCTGCGACTATACCCTGATTGTTCTCGCCACGATTATCTTGAGAAGCAAGGTCGAAACAACTGATAAACAAGAGTACGTCATTTTAGATTAGAGAATTCGTCCAGCTGTACTTCGCTACATTAACAATAGGTATCTGTGCAAGCTAGGCCAAGGCCATGAAAACCAATAAGCAGAATATATCATTTTAGATATGAGGCAGGATGAATCTGCACTTTTGCTACATCAAACAAATAAAATTTATTGTGGCAGACCGAGACCAATGAGAAGAATATACGTCATCTCAGATAAGAAGTGTTTGATCTTACTGTATAAAAATGGAGTCAGATGTTGGGAGGGCAGATGATCTTTGAGCACCTCTTTGAGGGGTATTGATTGTCTCACTTTGTTGGCTCGAGCGAATAAAGTAATTTTTGTTTGGCACCTGGAACCTTTGTCTCCTGAGTATTTTTCTTTTGAAGATTCAAGCTAAGACTTTTTGCCACAACATTTCCCACAGGTTTAGATTGATGCATGACTAGCCATTAGTTATGTAAAAACATTTATGTACTTTTTACAAACAAACCTTATAAAAAACATTACTGGTGTACATCTTAAGACAAAACTATGGCCCAGATATATTTAAAGGTAGGCCAGTGTAAGCTATTTTCAAGTAAGACAACTAAAACTTAAGCCTAAATTTTAGTCTGGAACTACACTTAAACCAATGGTCAGTAACATTAATCTCTAAGACTACTATTCAAAGTTAGTCATACATTTTTATCTTCACGATTTAACACAACTGTTTTAATTATCACGTGAAAAATATTTAAATTATTTAAATTATATTTAAATCCAAATAGTAAGACTGATTAGCCCTAACTAACTACTAATTCTTCAGACTAGTCCTTAAAACACAGTCTTAATTATGTTTTTTATATTATATAGTTTTTTAAATAACATTACTAAAATATTAAATGTATCATTTTTTATAACAAGTTGAATTTGAATCCCGAGCAGTTTTAACCTTACGGACATGTTACTATAACAACAACTCTAGGATGACCTTCGAAGAAACAAATAATTCAACATGAAGCTAAATCGTCAACAATGAAATCCAGCTAACTGAGTAATCCACGTATGAACGACAGATCGAGCAGTGAAGCACTACATTAAAAAGTCAATTCTATGCAATCCAGTTGAGAAAGGAGGATACATTTTTTTTTACTAGATTTTAATACTGCTAACTGTGTTTTTAAAAATAAGTGGATAAAAAGTTACTGAAGTTGCAAAGGTAGTTTATGGAACATCATACCAGAAATGATTTTTAAGAAATTGGGTGGTTTGGAATTTTTTTTGTGATACAATTTTGATATAAACAAGTTTCCCATAAAACTTTCAGGTTTCCATAAACAGGTTTGTTTTTCTTGGATGCTCATATATAAACATAACTTTTCTCCACATAGATCTGTTATTTGGAATAACAAGAATATTCTATAGAAGAAACAGATCCTTATTTTATAGAAATTGGTATGATAATAATATAATATTAGTGAGGCAGTTATTTAAAGATGATGGTCACCTCTTTAATTATTGTGAATTCCTCAATCACTATAAGATTCCAGTAACTGCTAAGGAATTTGCAGTTGTATTTGATGCCATACCTAGTGGACTTATTCAACTCTTTCAATGTTATACATCTTATGATTGTAACTCCTTACATAATACTCAGTTATGTATTAATAGAGTAAATATTATACAACCCCAAAACAGAAAAAGTTGGGACACTGTAGAAATTGTGAGTAAAAAAGGAATGGAATAATTTACAAATCTCGTAAACTTATATTTTATTCACAATAGAATATAGATAACATATCAAATGTTGAAAGTAAGATATTTTGAAATGTCATGCCAAATATTGGCTCATTTTGGATTTCATGAGAGCTACACATTCCAAAAAAAGTTGGGACAGGTAGCAATAAGAGGCCAGAAAAGTTAAATGTGTATATATAAAGGAACAGCTGGAGGAGGACCAATGTTTAGGAATGGGAATGTTGTCCTATTCTTGTCCAATACAGACTTCTAGTTGCTCAACTGTCTTAAGTCTTCTTTGTCGCATCTTCCTCTTTATGATGCACCAAATGTTTTCTATGGGTGAAAGATCTGGACTGCAGGCTGGCCATTTCAGTATTCAGATCCTTCTTCTATGCAGTCTTGATGTTGTAATTGATGCAGTATGATGTCTGGCATTGTCATGTTGGAAAATGCAAGGTCTTCCCTGAAAGAGACGACGTCTGAATGGGATCATATGTATCTAGAACTTGGATAAACCTTTCAGCATTGATGGTGCCTTTCCAGATGTGTAAGCTGCCCATGCCACATGTATTCATGCCACCCAAAACCATCAGTGATGGAGGTTTCTGAAATGAGCGCTAATAACAACTTGGGTTGTCATTGTCCTCTTTAGTCCGGATGAAATGGCATCCCAGTTTTTCAAAAAGAACTTCAAATTTTGATTCGTTGGACCACAGAACAGTTTTCCACTTTGCCAAAGTCCATTTTAAATGAGCCTCGCCCAGGGAAAACGCCTGCACTTCTGGATCATGTTTAGATATGGCTTCTTTTTTGACCTACAGAGTTTTAGCTGGCAACAGCGAATGACACGGTGGATTGTGTTCACTGACAATGTTTTCTGGAAGTATTCCTGAGCCCATGTTATGATTTCCATTACAGTAGCATTCCTGTATGTGATGCAGTGCCGTCTAAGGGCCCGAAGATCACAGGTATCCAGTATGGTTTTCCAGCCTTGACCCTTACGCACAGAGATTGCTCCAGATTCTCTGAATCTTTGGATGATATTATGCACTGTAGATGATGATAACTTCAATCTCTTTGCAATTTTTCTCTGAGAAACTCAGAAAACTATTTTTTGCTTCAGCATTGGGGGAATTCGTGATTCTCTGCCCATCTTGACTTCTGAGAAACACTGCCACTCTGAGAGGCTCTTTTTATACCCAATCATGTTGCCAATTGACCTAATAAGTTGCAAATTGGTCCTTCAACTGTTCCTTATATGTACATTTAAATTTTCTGGCCTCTTATTGCTACCTGTCCCAACTTTTTTGGAATGTGTAGCTCTCATGATATCCAAAATGAGCCAATATTTGGCATGACATTTCAAAATATCTTCCTTTCAACATTTGATATGTTATCTATATTCTACTGTGAATAAAATATAAGTTTATGAGATTTGTAAATTATTCCATTCATTTTTTACTCACAATTTCTACAGTGTCCCAACTTTTTCTGTTTTGGGGTTGTAGAAAAAAAATTAATAACTTTTTTATAAGAACAGAAATGAATGTAGAAATGAATATTTGCCTAGATGTAAACCATACTAATCTGCATTTCAACCTTTAAACAAGTTTTAATTTAAACTATTTGATTGTAATATTATAGTAATGAGTTTCTAAAATTAATATATATATATAAATTTTTCATATTTTAATTTGAAAACAGAAGTGGAGATAATTAGATTTTAATTAGTTTTAATACATTTTGATGATTTGATTATAAAATAAAATAGATATAGTACAGTAAATTCACAAAATAGTTTTTCATATAAACATAAACATCTAGAGAAGTACTTTCAACTCACTGAAACGCAGTGGTTTCTCGAGACCCAATGCTCGGCAAATTTTGTATGATTCTCTCATCTGACACAATCAGTTCAGTTCATACAAATCTCTACTGATGATTAAAGTAGATTTGTTTAAAATAGAAGACTTTTGTATATGTGCAGAGCAGTGGGCCTCCAGGAATAATTTTGAGAACCACTGATCTAGGGGACAGTTAACGTAACACCCGTTGTTCTAGATGCAAATATTTCCGGAATGATGAGCCAAAAATTCTCACAGACACTTGAGAACATAAGACAAACAGGCCCATCAGTTTAGTTGTAATCGCACACCATTACACTGGACTCGTACATGGTTAATGCTGGCTGGCTGTTGGTCTCATGTTTTCTAAGATATGTAATTATCCTAATAGACCCTTATAAGAATCTGAAAGCAGATGTTAAGTGCAAAATAAAAAGTAGGTCAGACAAATATTTATGTGTCGTATACATATGCTATATTCATCGTTCTTTGTTCTTAGGTTATAGCGCCACCTAGTGGACAATCTCTGAAATTTTTTGCATGTGACCTCGGCCTAGGTCTATACATATGTGTACCAAATTTCGTGTTGATATCTGATTCCTATCATAAATGATAGCCATTTAATTATTTGTGGCACCGCTTCTTCGTACTTTTGACCGTGGTATTGCAACGACGAGTGCAAAGTTCAACTTTTTTTGATAATTATTGATATTCAGTGTCTAAGGAATATTCCAGCACTGGATTGGTTCAGATCGGTCAAAAAACCTAGGACTAGTTTGCAAAAGTAGGTTTATAAGAAAATGATGAATATCTAACAAACGATTCGACTGAGACAAATGCTTCTTGAGAAAAAGTTGTTCATTTATAAGTACCTCTATTAAATGATAAAAAGATCTTGTTGATATCTGAAACACTGCATAATACACAATCACTTAAACACTGAAAAAACGTGATAGCGCCTCCCGGAGGCCGAATTTTTTCTTACTCTGCACAGACCTTCATGGCCAAGAGACAAACAGGCCCAACACGTTTCGTTTTGATCGGCCTCCGTTAACCCTGTCTAATAGCTGCTTTTTCTTGATTGGCCGATGGCGGCCATGTTTTTTGAGCTACGCGAAATTCCTTTTAGACATAGATAGTACCCTAGACCAGGAGCACCGGTGCCAAAGGTCAAGTTGATCGGTCACATATTTCTATAGTTACAGACCTTCAAAGTTGAGGTGGTGTTATAGCGCCAACTAGTGGTCAAGCGGCGCAATTTTTTGCACGTGACACCAGAATAGTCCCCTGTATATGTGTACCAAATTTGGTGTCGATACCTCTTTCCAATCCCAAGTTATAGCCATTTAAGTCCAAGAGGCTCCGCCCATTGGGGGCGTTTGGGCGTGGCTTTACGACGGTGAGTCGAAAGTTCAATTTTTTTTTGATAAATTTTGATATTCACACTCCAAGGAATATTACAGCACTGGAACGGTTCCGATCGGAAAAAAAACCTAGGACGAGTTTGTTTTATTTTTTTTTTACAAAATCGAAAATAGCGAAAACATTTTCATGACGGAAATGAAATCGGAGATATACGTTTTGTTCGTCTTGACGCAAGGATTCCAGTGATATAAGACACTTGCCATTTGGACAAGATTTGTGGGAGTTATGATCATCAACGCGTTTGTTATTGCTATAGCGCCACCTATAGGCCAATCGGGTTGATACTCTATCAACCTCTCCCCAAATTGGGTCCTACCATTTGGCCAAGTTTCAAGTCTCTAGGCCTTACGGTTTGGTCTGCACGTTCCGTTTTACGGCAGAATAATAATAACTTATAATAATAAAAATCTTAACAATTACAATAGGGTTTCAGCCCTACGGGCTTGAACCCCTAATAATAATAATAATAATAAAACAGACAAATACAATAGGTTTTCAGCACTTCGTGCTCGAAACCCTAATAATAAAACAGACAAATACAATAGGTTTTCAGCACTTCGTGCTCGAAACCCTAATAATAAAACAGACAAATACAATAGGTTTTCAGCACTTCGTGCTCGAAACCCTAAATATAGCTGCAAGCAGCGATTACCGGGGTTCAAGCGATTTGGGACATTAAGACCTTTAAGAGCATGGCTTTGTAGATTTGCTGCATTGTACAAAATAAATGATGAAAAATAAGATACCAGACACACGTGTTCAAAGTTATCAGCAAAAAAGTGCTATCGTTCAGTGAAATGTCTCGCTCTCTTCTCACGGAACATTGACAAATAGAACACTGAAGGAAATGTTTTTGGTGCTTGCATTGGCAAAACTCGGGTCACAAAATGTTAAAATAGGGTCAATGAGTCAAAAGAGCCGAACCCCATGTCTCTACGATGTTCTGATACAGAGATACAGCTCTTGCTAAATGGTTGCTAGGGTATTCTCATTGGTTGCTAGGGAGTGACTTGCAATCCATCAATGATTATACTCAAAGCCATGAAAGGAATAATCCATGATGACTCATGATTTTAAAGGTAAGGTTACAGTATTTTTAAGTGAAAATAACAAATTACCACTAGGTGGCGCTATGACAAACTCGTGCATGGAATCTCAGGTCATGACTGTGTTACATCTAGCTAGTATCATGGCTGTACACTTTAGTTTATTGAACAAACAGTTGTATGACCATTGGGCTTGCTCAATGTCATAGGTTTTGTTAAATTATGAGGCCAACTAATGGTGCAGGCATACCATTTTTTTGTATTGCCTTAGACTGTGCTCAGACATCAGCGTATGAAATCTGGTGAAAAAATATCATTTCGTTGTGGAGTTATAACCATTTATGTGTAAAAACACAAAATTTTGAGGTCATTTTTCGTTTTTTGCATTTTTCGGCCATTTCTGATGGAAATTTTAACATAACGCCAATAGAACTTTTTGTTCAGAAGGTAATACAATGTTCTTCCTATGGTCGTTTCGAGTCGATCGGAATAACCCTCGCGGAGTTATTCGCGCGTGTTTTTTAAGCGCTATTGTCCTGTGCAGAACCAACCGTAAAGCAAAACCTGGCATGCTTGGTATCGTTGGACTCGGCAACAATTCAGGACTCCAAAGAAAAAAGTTGCATGAAAATACGTTAAACTCAGCCTAAGTTATAAGCGTTTAAATGATTCGTCTGACCACTAGGTGGCGCTGTGACGAAACGACGCATGCCACCTCAGGCCATGACTGTCATCACAATTACCAAGTGTCGTGTTGATACTTCATTCCTGTCTGCAGTTATAGCCAATAAATCCCTAGTGGCTGTGCACACTTCAGACGTTTGGGCGTGGCATGTCGACCGTGAGTCGAAAGTTCAACTTTTTTTCAATAATTATTGATATTCGAACTCCAAGGAACATTTTAACACTGAAACGATTCCGATCGAGCGAAAAACCTAGGACTAGTTCGTTTTTATTTTTTTCGACAAAATCGAAAATAGCGGAAAATTTTTAATGACGGAAATGAAATCGGAGATATACATTTTGTTCGAATTGACGCAAGGAATCCAGGGATATAAGACACTTGACATTTGGACAAGAATTGTGGAAGTTATGAGCATCAACGCGTTTGCCATCGCTGTAGCGCCCCCCATAGGCCGATTGGGATGACACTCTGTCAACTTCGCGCACGAATGAGACCTACCATTTGGCCAAGTCTCAAGTCTCTAGGCCTTACGGTTTGGTCTGCATGATCCGTTTTACGGCAGAAGAAAAATAATATAAATAGTTAATAATAATAAAAATCCATACAAATACAATAGGGTTTCAGCCCTACGGGCTTGAACCCCTAATAATAAAAATCCATACAAATACAATAGGGTTTCAGCCCTTCGGGCTTGAACCCCTAATAATAAAACAGACAAATACAATAGGTTTTCAGCACTTCGTGCTCGAAACCCTAATAATAATAATAAAACAGACAAATACAATAGGTTTTCAGCACTTCGTGCTCGAAACCCTAAAAATCAGTACAAATACAATAGGGTTTCAGCCCTACGGGCTTGAACCCCTAAAAATCCATACAAATACAATAGGGTTTCAGCCCTTCGGGCTTGAACCCCTTATAATTATTACTATTGTATTTGTTAGTTTTCTTATTAGGGGTCAAGCCTAGAATGGGCGAAGACCCCTATTGTATCTGTTAGTTTTCTTTTTAGGGGTCAAGCCCCAAAGGGGCGAAGAACCCTATTGTATCCGTTAGTTTTCTTTTTATTATTATTATTAGGGGTCAAGCCCAGAATGGGCGAAGACCCCTATTGTATCTGTTAGTTTTCTTTATCTTTTTATTATTAGGGGTCAAGCCCAGAATGGGCGAAGACCCCTATTGTATCTGTTAGTTTTCTTTTTAGGGGTTCAAGCCCGTAGGGCTGAAACCCTATTGTAATTGCTCAGATTTTTATTAGTTATTATTATTCTGCCGTAAAACGGAACGTGCAGACCAAACCGTAAGGCCTAGAGACTTGAAACCAATTTGGGGAGAGGTTGACAGAGAATCAACCCGATTGGCCTATAGGTGGCGCTAAAGCGATAACAAACGCGTTGATGCTCATAACTCCCACAAATCTTGTCCAAATGTCAAGTGTCTTATATCACTGGAATCGTTGCGTCAAGACGAACAAAACGTATATCTCCGATTTCATTTCCGTCATTAATTTTTTTTCGCTATTTTCGATTTTGTCGAAAAAAATAAAAACGAACTAGTTCTAGGTTTTTCGTCCGATCGGAACCGTTCCAGTGCTGTAATATTCCTTGGAGTGTGAATATAAAAAGTTATCAAAAAAAGTTGAACTTTAGACTCGCCGTCGTAAAGCCACGCCCAAACGACCCCAATGGGCGGAGCCTCTTGGACTTAAATGGCTATAACTTGGTAATGAAAAGAGGTATCGAAACCAAATTTGGTACACATATACAGCTGACTATTCTGGGGACACGTGAAAAAAATTGCGGCGTTTGACCACTAGTTGGCGCTATAACACAACCTCAACTTTGAAGGGCTGTAACTAGAGAAATATGTGACCGATCAACTTGAGATTTGGCACGGGTGTTCTTGGTCTAGGGTGCTATCTGTGTGTGAAAGGAATTTCGCGTAGGTCAAAAAACATGGCCGCCATCGGCCAATCAAGAAAAACAGCTATTAGGCAGGGTTAACGGAGGCCGATCGAAACGAAACGCGGTGGGCCTGTTTGTCTCTTGGCCATGAAGGTCTGTGCAGAGTAAGAAAAAATTCGGCCTCCGGGGGGCGCTATCACGTTTTTTCAGTGTTTAAGTGATTGTGTATTATGCAGTGTTTCAGATATCAACAAGATCCTCATATCATTTAATAGAGGTACTTAAAATGAACAACATTGCCTCAAGAAGCACTTGTCTCAGTCGAATCGTTTGTGAGATATTCATCATTTTCTTTTAAACCTACTTTTGCGAACTAGTCCTAGGTTTTTTGACCGATCTGAACCAATCCAGTGCTGGAATATTCCTTAGACACTGAATATCAATAATTATCAAAAAAAAGTTGAACTTTGCACTCGTCGTCTCAACACCATGGTCAAAAGTACGAAGAGGCGGGGGCACAAATACTTAAATGGCTATCATTTATGATAGGAATGAGATATCAACACAAAACTTGGTACACATATGTATAGACCTAGGCCGAGGTCACATGCAAAAAATTGCAGAGATTGTCCACTAGGTGGCGCTATAAACTAAGAACAAAGAACGATGACTATAGCATATGTATACGACACATAAATATTTGTCTGACCTACTTGTTATTTTGCACATAACATATGCTTTCAGATTCTTATAATGGTCTATTAGGATAATTACATATCTTAGAAAACATGCCAACCAACAGCCAACCAGCATTTACCATGTACGAGTCAAGCGAAATGGTGTGAGATTACAACTAAACTGATGGGCCTGTTTGTTTTATGTTCTCAAGTCTCTGTGAGGATTTTTAGTTCATCTTTCTGAAAATCTTTGCGTCTAACACAATGTGTGCAAAGTAAACAGATCAGTGGTTCTCAACACACCTGCTTCAAATAATCAGCACAATAGTAGAGATTTCTATGAACTAAACTGATTGTGTCAGATGAGAGAAACATACAAAATGTGCAGAGCAGTGGTCCTCCAGAAACAGAGTAGAGAACCATTGCTCTAGATGTTCATGTTTATATGAAAAAAAATATTTTGTGAACTAATACTTGGTTTTTCACTCAACAACAGTAAAGCCAATGCAGTACAATTTCCTGTAGTCTGTGAGCCAATATAAATGCCAAATTTTGATCACCAATTGTAAGTCTTATTCCTTTAGTTGTTTAAGTTTGAATTACAAAAACAATTTTTCAAAACTCATCCTAGGTTTTTCAGTCAACAAAAATAAAATCAGTGTAGTAAATTTTTTCTGTCCTCTGTGTGTATAGATTTATCAAGTACAAAATGTAATGAATTTGAATATCTGCTGTTGTATGCATAGATTTCATGTGATGTCACACAGTGGTGTAGGTGCCATTTGTACGATTGAATTGCAGCATGCATGTTTAAAGGAAATCATAAAGATATGGATTAAAGTTTTCCATTATCCCCAAAACTCTGAGCATAATCAGAAATGAATTGCTGCTATCAAGATGATATACAGTCTTGTTCAAAATAATAGCAGTACAATGTGACTAACCAGAATAATCAAGGTTTTTAGTATATTTTTTATTGTTACGTGGCAAACAAGTTACCAGTAGGTTCAGTAGATTCTCAGAAAACAAACAAGACCCAGCATTCATGATATGCACGCTCTTAAGGCTGTGCAATTGGGCAATTAGTTGAAAGGGGTGTGTTCAAAAAAATAGCAGTGTCTACCTTTGACTGTACAAACTCAAAACTATTTTGTACAAACATTTTTTTTTTCTGGGATTTAGCAATCCTGTGAATCACTAAACTAATATTTAGTTGTATGACCACAGTTTTTTAAAACTGCTTGACATCTGTGTGGCATGGAGTCAACCAACTTGTGGCACCTCTCAGCTGTTATTCCACTCCATGATTCTTTAACAACATTCCACAATTCATTCACATGTCTTGGTTTTGCTTCAGAAACAGCATTTTTGATATCAGCCCACAAGTTCTCAATTGGATTAAGGTCTGGAGATTGGGCTGGCCACTCCATAACATAAATTTTGTTGGTTTGGAACCAAGACTTTGCCCATTTACTAGTGTGTTTTGGGTCATTGTCTTGTTGAAACAACCATTTCAAGGGCATGTCCTCTTTAGCATAGGGCAACATGACCTCTTCAAGTATTTTAACATATGCAAACTGATCCATGATCCCTGGTATGCGAAAAATAGGCCCAACACCATAGTAGGAGAAACATGCCCATGTCATGATGCTTGCACCTCTATGCTTCACTGTCTTCACTGTGTACTGTGGCTTGAATTCAGAGTTTGGGGGTCGTCTCACAAACTGCCTGTGGCCCTTGGACCCAAAAAGAAAAATTTTACTCTCATCAGTCCACAAAATGTTCCTCCATTTCTCTTTAGGCCAGTTGATGTGTTCCTTGGCAAATTGTAACCTCTTCTGCACATGCCTTTTTTTAACAGAGGGACTTTGCGGGGGATCCTTGAAAATAGATTAGCTTCACACAGACGTCTTCTAACTGTCACAGTACTTACAGGTAACTCCAGACTGTCTTTGATCATCCTGGAGGTGATCATTGGCTGAGCCTTTGTCATTCTGGTTATTCTTCTATCCATTTTGATGGTTGTCTTCCGTTTTCTTCCACGTCTCTCTGGTTTTGCTCTCCATTTTAAGGCATTGGAGATAATTTTAGCTGAACAGCCTATCATTTTTTGCACCTCTTTATAGGTTTTCCCCTCTCCAATCAACTTTTTAATCAAAGTACGCTGTTCTTCTGAACAATGTCTTGAACGACCCATTTTCCTCAGCTTTCAAATGCATGTTCAACAAGTGTTGGCTTCATCCTTAAATAGGGGCCACCTGATTCACACCTGTTTCTTCACAAAATTGATGACCTCAGTGATTGAATACCACACTGCTATTTTTTTGAACACACCCCTTTCAACTAATTCAACTAATTGCCCAATTGCACAGCCTTAACTCTTTCCCCGCCATTGACGAGATATCTCGTCAATTAAGAGAAAACACTTCCCCGCCAATGAAGAGATTTTCCGTCTTTCCGCAATACCGCTATTATCCACCAGGTGGCGCCCTTCCGCAACTTTTTAAAACCGGAAGTATTGCCCTATGGCAAGCTGCTGCATGTCCGTGTCTGTTTTAAAGATCGCTCTGAATGGGATCTCTATGAAAAGTCCGTCACAAATATGGAATTATTTTTGCTTTTTGCTCAAAATATAGTGTTTTTGCAAAAACCTACCCATATTCAAAAGCTGATTGCAAAAGAACCACTAAAGGTAGGATGAAACGGTTTTTTTTGTTTGAAAGCAGAGGGTCTGTTCTTTCATTTGGTATATTGTATGTTTATTTATTTAAAGGAGAACATTTTCTGGAAGGCATTAAACTTTGGTGAAAATCATGAAAAACGCTGGCGCTGGCTGGCAACTTTTTTTAAAAACGCTGGCGGTGAAAGAGTTAAGAGCGTGCATATCATGAATGCTGGGTCTCATTTGTTTTCTGAGAATCTACTGAACCTACTGGTAACTTGTTTGCCACGTAGCAATAAAAAATAAACTAAAAACCTTGATTATTCTGGTTAGTCACATTGTACTGCTATTATTTTGAACAAGACTGTATGTCTGGCTGTATTTACATCAGTAGCATTAGGATTCTAGTCTACCTTCCATGACATAAACGTGTCATGACATGATGTATAATACAAAGTAGTTACATTTTTATACGTTCTTTTTAAAATATTGCAGCCCAAAACTTCACGTAATAATGCATTTGGATATTATTCACACAAATGACCTGCCAGAACCCAACTAAATGGCTGCACTTTATGAAAGTGACCACAGACAAATGCTCACCAGCAAATATGCTGCAAGTCTACTAAATGACATGACATTTGTTATTGACAGAATTTGATATTGAAAACATAGTTGGATCAGTTATGTATTGGCCCAGCCTATAATCACATACCAATGATTGCAGAGCTATACCACTATTTGACAATTTAACATGACAGAGCCTGAAAATGTTTTTATTAAAATATGTAACATTGCTTTATTGTTTCCAAATCCAAAATGTGTTCACAGGTTTCATCAATGGATACATGATTTATGAAGTCCCTATTATTATGTTATAATAACATTTCATCAATCATTCTGTTGGTATCCGTTTTAACAGTCATGTGACAATCGGACAAGGGTTAAACATTTAAATAGGTTGATGGAATCTTCAAGGACACCAAGCATATGAAGATTGGTCATTTATTTCAAAGTATTATTTCCTAACCCTGCCATTTCTGCTTCTGTGTTTGTGTTAGCTTATTCTTCACACTTGCTGTGTTATAGGTTAGCCCTGTGAGACGTATATCTCTAAATCAGAACATCGTAGAGAACTTGTGGTGGGCTGTTTTGTCTCTTGTTAACAATTTTTGAAACCTTTTGTGTGGCAAATCTTGCCTTGGCATGCACCACATCATATTCTCTACAGAAAATTGGTAACATGTTAGTATTCCAGATTCTAAGTAGCAGCAAATCTACACAGGCATGCCCTTAAAGGGGTCATATTATGAGATTTTATTAAGATGTAAAATAAATTGTTTGTGTCCCCAGAGTGTGTATGTGAAGTGTTACCTCAAAATACTCCACAGACCATTTATGATTGCATGTTAAAATTGACACTTTGTAGGCCGGAGCAAAAGTGTGCCGTTTTTGGCTGTTTCCTTTAAAATGCAAATGAGTGGATGAAATGCAAACACTTATCACAATGATGGTGGTTTGTTGTAATTGAATCTCAATTGTGAGGTCAATTATTTTTTTCCCTTCTTTCTCTCTGCACTAAATGGCAGTGCTGTGGTTGGATAGTGCAGATAAAGGGGGCAGTATTATTGTAATTCGCTTTGCTACCTACCTCACAAAACAGGTCAAATTTGAACTACGTAAATTTTCACATGCTTACAGAGAATGGTTTTCCCAAAGAAAGTTACTGGGATTTATCTGTTTTACGTTGTCTAGGTTGATAGAAGAACTGGGGACCCAATTATAGCACTTCCACATGGAAAAGTGAGATTTTCACGCTATGACCCCTTTAAGGTCCCAGATCGCTTGAACCCCGCTAATCGCTGCTTGCAGCTATATTTCTTTTTCTTTTTTTTCTTTTTCTTTTTCTTTTTCTTCCTCCGCCATTGCGGTCTATGGCAGCCTATAGCAGCGTACATAGGAAAGTTATTAAATTTGGCACACTGATAGAGGACTGTCCAAAAAGTCTCCACAGCAAATTTGAAGTCTGTATCTCTAACCCGCTAGCGCCACCAACAGTCCAAATTTGCACTTATGTATTTGCTTATAACTTCTGACCCGTAAGTCCTAGACACTAAATTCTTGTATCCTCCTTGGCTCAAGACGATTCGATTGGACCATATGACGTCATTTTCCGTCATGAAAAATTTTCCGCCATTTTGATTTATTCATAAAACCTACTTTTGCGAACTTGTCCTAGAGCTTTTGCCCAATTGCCATGAAAAACGGTATGTAGCATCTAGAGACACTCAGGGCAAAAAGTTATTAAAAGAATTTTGATAAACCATTCCGTTTTCGTATAACGCGTCAACAAATTTTACGTAGAGCCCAAAAAACAGGTTTTAGTGTGTATCTTCGCCAATCTTATGTCTATTGACGCCAAACTTGGTAGTTGTGATGCCAGTGAGGATCTGAGGGGGCATGCAGACTTTCGTCACAGCACCACCTAGTGGTCATACGAATGTTGTACATGCTTATAACTTTGGCTCTGATCTGTGTTTTTTCACGGGACTTGTTTCGCTGAAGTCCAGAAAAGTTGTCGAGTCCAATGTTACCAAACATGCCAGATTTCGCCTTACGGTTAGCCCTGCGCAGCAAAACAGCACTTAAAAAACACGCGCGAATATCTCCGCGAGGGTAATTCTGATCGACTCGAAAACACCATAGGAAGAACATTGCATTACCTTCTGAACAAAAAGTTCTATTGGCGTTATATATAACTTCGTAACGCAAAGAGATTTTTTCACCATATTTGATACGCTGATGTACGACCACAGTCTGAGACTACACAAAAAAAAATGTATGCTTGCACAACTAGTTGGCCTTATAATTGAACAAAACCTTTGAAATCAAGCCACCCTATGGTCATACAACTGTTTCTTCACTAAACTAAAGTGTATAGTCATAAAACTAGCTAGATGTAACACAGTTATGACCTGAGGTTGCATGCACAACTTTGTCATTGCGCCACCTAGTGGTTTTGAGATAGAAATATGGTATTTTTGCCTAAAACTACTCCAACAGTACATCTAAAATTTTGGGTCATCATGTATTATTCCTTTCATGGCTTGGAGATCATTGGTGCATGCCAATTAACTCCTTAGCAACCAATTAGGATACCTTATCAACCGTTTTTGCAAGAGCTATATCTCTGCGTCAGAACATTGTAGAGACATGGGGGTGGTCTCTTTTGACTCATTAACACCACTGTAACATTTTGTGAGCTGAGTATTGCCACTGCAAGCACCACTCACATTTTCTTCAGTGTTCTAGTTGTCAATGCTCCTCGAGAAGAGAGGGAGAGATGACACTGAATGAAAACACAGTTTTTTTGCTGATAACTGTTATATTATTTAGTCTGAAATCAATACATTTTCCTAGGTTCTTTAAACTGCTCATCCGAATTCAACTTTACTTTCTTCTGTGCCCTTTTTGGCTTGACCCCGGCATCGCTGCTTGCAGCTATATTTAGGGGTCAAGCCACGAAGTGGCGTAGACACCTATTGTTATTGTTAGTTTTCTTATTATTATTCTTGTTCCTCGTTCTTCCACCCAAAAGTCAATGGCAGCCCATAGAACCGTACGTAGGAAAGTTATGAAAATTGGCACACATGTAGAGGACAGTCTCAAAAGTTACTATAGCAACATTGGTGTGTCTGACTCAAACCCTCTAGCGCCACCAACAGTCCAAAAATCCACTTATGTTCATGCTCATAACTTCTGACCCGTGAGTCCTAGAAACTAAATTCTTGGTTCCTCTGAATCCTTGGCTCATGTTGATTCAAATGCACACATTGATGTCATTTGTGTCATGCAAATCTTTCCGCCATTTTGAATTTTCCGTAAAACCTACTTTTTCGAACTCCTCCTAGAGTGTTTGTCCGATTTGCATGTCCTTTGGTATGTAGCATCTAGAGACACCCCAGACAAAAAGTTATCAAAAGCTTTTTGATAGACCAATGCGTTTTCGTATACCGTGACAACATATACTGCGGCGAGCACGCCAAAACGGACGTGAGGCTGTATCTTCGCAACACTTTTGTGTATCGACACGAAACTTGGTATATGTCATTACAGTCATGACCTGAGGGTGCCTGCAACGTTTCGTCACAGCGCCACCTAGTGGTCACGAGATTCGAAAAATGCCTATTTTCGCTTATAACTACTTCAAACTTGAGTCTAAAATCATGAAGGTGGTCTTGTTAGATTCCTTGAGGCATGCCGAGTCAAACGATACCAAACGGTTTTCGGTCGGCCATTTTGGGTGTCGGCCATATTGAATTTTCTCATTAAGTTCAGTATTTCACAAACAGAATGGCGTATCACTACGAAATTTGCCGTGGTTCATCAGTGACGTGTTCTGAGCGCACCTATAAATCTTTAGGACGGCGCCACCTAGTGGTCAGGAAATGTAAAGAAATGGTTTAAAATCTTTATATCATTTGATTAAATTGCCACACTGACTTAAGACTTCACTCTATTGATTCCTTGGCTCATGCTGAGTCCGACTGTACCAAATATGTCAGCGTCAAACCTACTTCCTGTCGGCCATTTTGAATTATATTGAACACCTACTTTTTCGAACTCCTCCTAGAGAGCTCGTGTGATTGGCTTGATTTTTGGTATGCATCCTCTAGAGACACTCTAGACAAAAAGTTATCAAAAGATTTTCGGTAGACCTATCCGTTGTCGTATAACGCATCAAAGAATGCGAGGGCAAGCACGCCAAAATGAGTTTGAGCCTGTATCTTCGCAAAACTTTTGCATATTGATATGAGACTTGGTATATGTCATAACAGTGATGACATAAGGGTGCATGCACCGTTTCGTCACACTGCCCCCTACTGGTCATGAGATATAATTTTTTTTTATTTTTGCTTATAACTACTGCAAACTTAAATGTAAAATTATGAGACTGGTCTTGTTAGATTTCGTGAGGCATGCCGAGTCAAACGATACCAAATGGTTTTTGATCGTCCATTTTGTGTGTCGGCCATTTTGAATTTTTTCTTTAAGTTCAAGTATTTCAGAAACGCAATTGCGTATTGTTATGAAACTTGGTATGGTTCATCAGCAACATGTTCTGAGAGGACATGTAAACTTTTCAGTGCCCCCTAGTGGTCAAGAGTTTTGAAGCTATATCTCTGCATCTCTTTATCGTATTTACACAAAATTTGGTGGGTGTCATCACAATCAAGACCTGAGTCACAATTTATTGTTTGGTCAGTGCCCCCTAGTGGTCAAGTTATTTAAGGCTATATCTCCGTATCGCTTTATCGTATTTACACTAAATTTGGTATGTGTCATCACAGTCATGACCTGAGGCACCATCTATTGTTTCGGCACAGCGCCACCTAGTGGTCTCAAGATACAAAAAATGCTATTTTTTTCCTAAAAGTAATGCAAACTTAGATCTTAAATCATGACAGTCATCACGTATGAATCATTTTTTGCCATGTTTCGCTTGACCCCGGTATCGCTGCTTGCAGCTATTTTTAGGGGTCAAGCCACGAAGTGGTGTAGACACCTATTGTTATTGTTAGTTTTCTTATTATTATTATTCATCCTTGTTCTTCCGCCATTGAAGTCAATGGCAGCCCATAGAACCGTATGTAGGAAAGTTATGAAATTTGGCACACATGTAGAGGACAGTGTTAGAAGTTACTATAGCAACATTGGTGTGTCTAACTCAAACCCTCTAGCGCCACCAACAGTCCAAAAATCCACTTATGTTCATGCTCATAACTTCTGACCCGTGAGACCTAGAAACTAAATTCTTGTTTCCTCTGAATCCTTGGCTCATGATGATTCAATTGTACACATTGATGTCATTTGTGTCATGCACATCTTTCCGCCATTTTGAATTTTTCGTAAAACCTACTTTTTCGAACTCCTCCTAGAGCGTTTGTCCGATTTGCATGTCCTTTGGTATATAGCATCTAGAGACACACCTGACAAAAAGTTATCAAAAGCTTTTTGATAGACCAATGCGTTCTTGTATACCGTGACAACATATACGGCGGCGAGCACGCCAAAACGGACGAGAGGCCGTATCTTCGCAACACTTTGGTGTATCGACACGAAACTTGGTATATGTCATTACAGTCTTGACCTGAGGGTGCCTGCAATGTTTTGTCACAGCGCCACCTAGTGGTCACGAGATTTGAAAAATGCATATTTTCGCTTATTACTACTTCAAACTTGAGTCTAAAATTATGAAGGTCGTCTTGTTAGATTCCTTGAGGCATGTCGAGTCAAACGATACCAAACAGTTTTCGGTCGGCCATTTTGGGTGTTGGCCATTTTGAATTTTCTCATTAAGTTCAGTATTTCACAAACAGAATGGCGTATCGCTACAAAATTTGGCATGGTTCATTGGTGACATGTTCTGAGCGCACCTATAAATCTTTAGGACCGCGCCACCTAGTGGTCAGGATATGTAAAGAAATTGTTTAAAATCTTTATATCATTTGATTAAATTGCCACACTGACATGAGACTTCACTCTATTGAATCCTTGGCTCATGCTGAGTCCGACTGTACCAAATATGTCTGAGTCAAACATACTTCCTGTCAGCCATTTTGAATTATATTGAACACCTACTTTTTCAAACTCCTCTTAGAGCGCTCGTGTGATTGGCTTGATTTTTGGTATGCATCATCTAGAGACACTCCAGACAAAATGTTATCAAAAGCTTTTCGGTTGACCTATCCGTTGTCGTATAACGCATCAAAGAATGCGAGGGCGAGCACGCCAAAATGTGTTTGAGCCTGTATCTTCGCAAAACTTTTGCGTATTAATATGAGACTTGGTATATGTCATAACAGTGATGACCTGAGGGTGCATGCACCATTTTGTCACACTGCCCCCTACTGGCCACGAGATATTAAAAATGTCTATTTTTGCTTATATCTACTGCAACTTAAATGTAAAATTATAAGAGTGGTCTTGTTCAATTTCGTGAGGCATGCAGAGTCAATCGATACCAAATGGTTTTTGGTTGTCCATTTTGTGTGTCGGCCATTTTGAATTTTTTCTTTAAGTTCAAGTATTTCAGAAACGCAATTGCGTATTGTTATGAAACTTGGTATGGTTCATCAGCAACATGTTCTGAGAGGACTTGTAAACTTTTCGGTGCACCCTAGTGGTCAAGAGATTTGAAGCTATATCTCTGCCTCTCTTTATCGTATTTACACCGAATTTGGTGGGTGTCATCACAATCAAGACCTGAGTCACAATCTATTGTTTTGGTCAGTGTCCCCTAGTGGTCAAGTCATTTAAAGCTATATCTCCATATCGCTTTATCGTATTTACACTAAATTTGGTAAGTGTCATCACAGTCATGACCTGAGGCACCATCTTTTGTTTCGGCACAGCGCCACCTAGTGGTCTCAAGATACAAAAAAATTGAACATTTTTCATAAAACTAATGCAAACTTAGATCTTTAATCATGACAGTCATCACGTATGAATCATTTTTTGCCATGTTTGGCTTGACCCCGGTATCGCTGCTTGCAGCTATATTTAGGGGTCAAGCCACGAAGTGGCGTAGACACCTATTGTTATTGTTAGTTTTCTTATTATTATTCTTGTTCCTCGTTCTTCCACCCAAAAGTCAATGGCAGCCCATAGAACCGTACGTAGGAAAGTTATGAAATTTGGCACACATGTAGAGGACAGTCTCAAAAGTTACTATAGCAACATTGGTGTGTCTGACTCAAACCCTCTAGCGCCACCAACAGTCCAAAAATCCACTTATGTTCATGCTCATAACTTCTGACCCGTGAGTCCTAGAAACTAAATTCTTGGCTCCTCTGAATCCTTGGCTCATGATGATTCAAATGCACACATTGATGTCATTTGTGTCATGCAAATCTTTCCGCCATTTTGAATTTTCCGTAAAACCTACTTTTTCGAACTCCTCCTAGAGTGTTTGTCCAATTTGCATGTCCTTTGGTATGTAGCATCTAGAGACACCCCAGACAAAAAGTTATCAAAAGCTTTTTGATAGACCAATGCGTTCTCGTATACCGTGACAACATATACTGCGGCGAGCACGCCAAAACGGACGTGAGGCTGTATCTTCGCAACACTTTTGTGTATAGACACGAAACTTGGTATATGTCATTGCAGTCATGACCTGAGGGTGCCTGCAACGTTTCGTCACAGCGCCACCTAGTGGTCACGAGATTCGAAAAATGCCTATTGTCGCTTATAACTACTTCAAACTTGAGTCTAAAATCATGAAGGTGGTCTTGTTAGATTCCTTAAAGCAATGCCGAGTCAAACGATACCAAACGGTTTTCGGTCGGCCATTTTGGGTGTCGGCCATTTTGAATTTTCTCATTAAGTTCAGTATTTCACAAACAGAATGGCGTATCGCTACGAAATTTGGCATGGTTCATCAGTGACATGTTCTGAGCGCACCTATAAATCTTTAGGACGGCGCCACCTAGTGGTCAGGATATGTAAATTTTTTTTTTAAATCTTTATGTCATTTGATTAAATTGCCACTATGACATAAGACTTCACTCTATTGATTCCTTGGCTCATGCTGAGTCCGACTGTACCAAATATGTCTGAGTCAAACCTACTTCCTGTCGGCCATTTTGAACAATATTGAACACCTACTTTTTCGAACTCCTTCTAGAGCGCTTGTGTGATTGGCTTGATTTTGGTATGCATCATCTAGAGACACTCTAGACAAAAAGTTATCAAAAGATTTTCGTTAGACCTATCCGTTCTCGTATAACGCATTAAAGAATGCGAGGGCGAGCACGCCAAAATGTGTTTGAGCCTGTATCTTCACAAAACTTTTGCGTATTAATATGAGACTTGGTATATGTCATAACAGTGATGACCTGAGGGTGCATGCACCATTTCGTCACACTGCCCCCTACTGGTCACGAGATATAAAAAATGTCTATTTTTGCTTATAACTACTGCAAATTTGAATGTAAAATTATGAGACTGGTCTTGTTAGATTTCGTGAGGCATGGCGAGTCAAACGATACCAAATGTTTTTTGGGCGGCCATTTTGTGTGTCGGCCATTTTGAAATTTTCTTTAAGTTCAAGTATTTCAGAAACGCAATTGCGTATTGTTATGAAACTTGGTATGGTTCATCAGCAACATGTTCTGGGAGGACTTGTAAACTTTCCGGTGCCCCCTAGTGGTCAAGAGATTTGAAGCTATATCTCTGCATCTCTTTATCGTATTTAAACCAAATTTGGTGGGTGTCATCACAATCAAGACCTGAGGCACAATTTATTTTTTGGTCAGTGCCCCCTAGTGGTCAAGTCATTTAAGGCTATATCTCTGCATCTCTTTATTGTATTTACACCAAATTTGGTGGGTGTCATCACAATCAAGACCTGAGTCACAATTTATTTTTTGGTCATTGCCCCCTAGTGGTCAAGTCATTTAAGGCTATATCTCCGTATCGCTTTATTGTTTTTACACTAAATTTGGTATGTGTCATCACGGTCATGACCTGAGGCACCATCTATTCTTTCGGCACAGTGCCACCTAGTGGTCTCAAGATACGAAACAATTGCTTTTTTCCATAAAACTAATGCAAACTTAGATCTTAAATCATGACAGTCATCACGTATGAATCATTTTTTGCCATGTTTGGCTTGACCCCGGTATCGCTGCTTGCAGCTATATTTAGGGGTCAAGCCCCGAAGGGGCGTAGAACCCTATTGTTATTGTTAGTTTTCTTATTATTATTATTCATCTTCTTGTTCTTCCGCCATTGAAGTCAATGGCAGCCCATAGAACCGTACGTAGGAAAGTTATGAAATTTGTCACACATGTAGAGGACAGTCTCAGAAGTTACTATAGCAACATTGGTGTGTCTGACTCAAACCCTCTAGCGCCACCAACAGTCCAAAAATCCACTTATGTTCATGCATCTAGAGACACTCCAGACAAAAAATTATCAAAAGCTTTTCGGTAGACCTATCCGTTGTCGTATAACGCATCAAAGAATGCGAGGGCGAGCATGCCAAAATGTGTTTGAGCCTGTATCTTCACAAAACTTTTGCGTATTAATATGAGACTTGGTATATGTCATAACAGTGATGACCTGAGGGTGCATGCAACATTTCGTCACACTGCCCCCTACTGGTCACGAGATATAAAAAATTTCTATTTTTGCTTATAACTACTGCAAACTTGAATGTAAAATTATGAGACTGGTCTTGTTAGATTTCTTGAGGCATACCGAGTCAAACGATACCAAATGGTTTTTGGTCGGCCATTTTGTGTGTCGGCCATTTTGAATTTTTTTTTTAAGTTCAAGTATTTCAGAAACGCAATTGCGTATTGTTATGAAACTTGGTATGGTTCATCAGCAACATGTTCTGGGAGGACTTGTAAACTTTTTGGCGCCCCCTAGTGGTCAAGAGATTTGAAGCTATATCTCTGCATCTCTTTATCGTATTTACACCAAATTTGGTGGGTGTCATCACAATCAAGGCCTGAGTTACAATTCATTGTTTGGTCAGTGCCCCCTAGTGGTTAAGTCATTTAAGGCTATATCTCCGTATCACTTTATTGTATTTACACAAAATTTGGTATGTGTCATCACAGTCATGCCCTGAGGCACCATCTATTGTTTCGGAACAGCGCCACCTAGTGGTCTCAAGATACGAAAAAATTGCTATTTTTTCATAAAACTAATGCAAACTTAGATCTTAAATCATGACAGTCATCACGTATGAATCATTTTTTGCCATGTTTGGCTTGACCCCGGTATCGCTGCTTGCAGCTATATTTAGGGGTCAAGCCCCGAAGGGGCAAAGACCCCTATTGTATTCGTTAGTTTTCTTATTAGGGGTCAAACCACGAAGTGGCGTAGACACCTATTGTTATTGTTAGTTTTCTTCTTCTTATTATTATTATTATTATATATTATTAGGGGTCAAGCCCCGAAGGGGCGTAGAACCCTATTGTTATTGTTAGTTTTCTTCTTATTAGGGGTCAAGCCACGAAGTGGCGTAGACACCTATTGTTATTGTTAGTTTTCTTATTATTATTCATCCTAGTTCTTCCGCCATTGAAGTCAATGGCAGCCCATAGAACCGTACGTAGGAAAGTTATGTAACTTGGCACACATGTAGAGGACAGTCTTAGAAGTTACTATAGCAACATTGGTGTGTCTAACTCAAACCCTCTAGCGCCACCAACAGTCCAAAAATCCACTTATGTTCATGCTCATAACTTCTGACCCGTGAGTCCTAGACAATAAATTCTTGTTTCCTCTGAATCCTTGGCTCATGATGATTCAATTGCACACATTGATGTCATTTGTGTCATGCACATCTTTCCGCCATTTTGAATTTTCCGTAAAACCTACTTTTTCGAACTCCTCCTAGAGCGTTTGTCCGATTTGCATGTCATTTGGTATGTAGCATCTAGAGACACCCCAGACAAAAAGTTATCAAAAGCTTTTTGATAGACCAATGCGTTCTCATATAAATTGACAACATATATGGCGGCGAGCACGCCAAAACGGACGTGTGGCCTTATCTTCGCAAAACTTTATTCTATCGACACGTAACTTGGTATATGTCATAACAGTCATGACCTGAGGGTGCCTGCAACGTTTCGTCACAGCGCCACCTAGTGGTCACGAGATTCGAAAAATGCCTATTTTCGCTTATAACTACTTCAAACTTGAGTCTAAAATCATGAAGGTGGTCTTGTTAGATTCCTTGAGGCATGCCGAGTCAAACGATACCAAACGGTTTTCGGCGGGCCATTTTGGGTGTCGGCCATTTTGAATTTTCTCATTAAGTTCAGTATTTCACAAACAGAATGGCGTATCGCTACGAAATTTGGCATGGTTCATCAGTGACATGTTCTGAGCGCACCTATAAATCTTTAGGACGGCGCCACCTAGTGGTCAGGATATGTAAAAAAAATTTTTTAATCTTTATATCATTTGATTAAATTGCCACTATGACATAAGACTTCACTCTATTGATACCTTGGCTCATGCTGAGTCCAACTGTACCAAATATGTTTGAGTCAAACCTACTTCCTGTCGGCCATTTTGAATTATATTGAACAGCTACTTTTTCGAACTCCTCCTAGAGCGCTCGTGTTATTGGCTTGATTTTTGGTATGCATCATCTAGAGACACTCTAGACAAAGAGTTATCAAAAGATTTTCGGTAGACCTATCCGTTGTCGTATAACGCATCAAAGAATGCGAAGGCGAGCACGCCAAAATGTGTTTGAGCCTGTATCTTCGCAAAACTTTTGCGTATTAATATGAGACTTGGTATATGTCATAACAGTGATGACCTGAGGGTGCATGCACCATTTCGTCACACTGCCCCCTACTGGTCACGAGATATAAAAAATGTCTATTTTTGCTTATAACTACTGCAAATTTGAATGTAAAATTATGAGACTGGTCTTGTTAGATTTCATGAGGCATGCTGAGTCAAACAATACCAAATGGTTTTTGGTCGGCCATTTTGTGTGTCGGCCATTTTGAATTTTTCTTTAAGTTCAAGTATTTCAGAAACGCAATTGCGTATTGTTATGAAACTTGGTATGGTTCATCAGCAACATGTTCTGGGAGGACTTGTAAACTTTTTGGTGTCCCCTAGTGGTCAAGAGATTTGAAGCTATATCTCTGCATATCTTTATCGTATTTACACCAAATTTGGTGGGTGTCATCACAATCAAGACCTGAGTCACAATTTATTTTTTGGTCAGTGCCCCCTAGTGGTCAAGTCATTTAAGGCTATATCTCTGCATCTCTTTATTGTATTCACACCAAATTTGGTGGGTGTCATCACAATCAAGACCTGAGTCACAATTTATTTTTTGGTCAGTGCCCCCTAGTGGTCAAGTCATTTAAGGCTATATCTCCGTATCGCTTTGTTGTATTTACACTAAATTTGGTATGTGTCATCACAGTTATGACCTAAGGCACCATCTATTCTTTTGGCACAGTGCCACCTAGTGGTCTCAAGATACGAAAAAACTGCTTTTTTTCATAAAACTAATGCAAACTTAGATCTTAAATCATGGCAGTCATCACGTATGAATCATTTTTTGCCATATTTGGCTTGACCCCGGTATCGCTGCTTGCAGCTATATTTATTATTATTATTTTTCTTCCTCGTTCTTCCGCCGAAAGTCATAGGCAGCCCATAGAACCGTACATAGGAAAGTTATGAATTTTGGCACACATGTAGAGGACAGTCTCAGAAGTTACTATAGCAACATTGGTGTGTCTGACTCAAACCCTCTAGCGCCACCAACAGTCCAAAAATCCACTTATGTTCATGCTTATAACTTCTGACCCATGAGTCCTAGAAACTAAATTCTTATTTCCTCTGAATTCTTGGCTCAAGATGATTCAAATGCACACATTGATGTCATTTGTGTCATGCACATCTTTCCGCCATTTTGAATTTTTCGTAAAACCTACTTTTTCGAACTCCTCCTATACCGTTTGTCCGATTTGCATGTCCTTTGGTATGTAGCATCTAGAGACACCCAAGACAAAAAGTTATCAAAAGCTTTTTGATAGACCAATGCGTTCTCATATAAATTGACAACATATATGGCGGCGAGCACGCCAAAACGGACGTGAGGCCTTATCTTCGCAACACTTTATTGTATCGACACGAAACTTGGTATATGTCATAACAGTCATGACCTGAGGGTGCCTGCAACGTTTCGTCACAGCGCCACCTAGTGGTCACGAGATTCGAAAAATGCCTATTTTAGCTTATAACTACTTCAAACTTGAGTCTAAAATCATGAAGGTGGTCTTGTTAGATTCCTTGAGGCATGCCGAGTCAAACGATACCAAACGGTTTTCGGTCGGCCATTTTGGGTGTCGGCCATTTTGAATTTTCTCATTAAGTTCAGTATTTCACAAACAGAATAGCGTATCGCTACGAAATTTGGCATGGTTCATCAGTGACATGTTCTGAGCGCACCTATAAATCTTTAGGACGGCGCCACCTACTGGTCAGGATATGTAAAAAAATGTTTTTAAATCTTTATATCATTTGATTAAATTGCCACTATTACATAAGACTTCACTCTATTGATTCCTTGGCTCATGCTGAGTCCGACTGTACCAAATATGTCTGAGTCAAACCTACTTCCTGTCGGCAATTTTGAATTATATTGAACAGCTACTTTTTCGAACTCCTCCTAGAGCGCTCGTGTGATTGGCTTGATTTTTGGTATGCATCATCTAGAGACACTCTAGACAAAAAGTTATCAAAAGATTTTCGGTAGACCTATCCGTTGTCGTATAACGCATCAAAGAATGCGAGGGCGAGCACGCCAAAATGTGTTTGAGCCTGTATCTTCGCAAAACTTTTGCGTATTAATATGAGACTTGGTATATGTCATAACAGTGATGACTTGAGGGTGCATGCACCATTTCGTCACACTGCCCCCTACTGGTCACGAGATATAAAAAAATTCTATTTTTGCTTATAACTACTGCAAATTTGAATGTAAAATTATGAGACTGGTCTTGTTAGAATTCGTGAGGCATGCTGAGTCAAACGATACCAAATGGTTTTTGGTCAGCCATTTTGTGTGTCGGCCATTTTGAATTTTTCTTTAAGTTCAAGTATTTCAGAAACGCAATTGCGTATTGTTATGAAACTTGGCATGGTTCATCAGCAACATGTTCTGGGAGGACTTGTAAACTTTTCGGTGCCCCCCTAGTGGTCAAGAGATTTGAAGCTATATCTCTGCATCTCTTTATCGTATTTACACCAAATTTGGTGGGTGTCATCACAATCAAGACCTGAGTCACAATTTATTTTTTGGTCAGTGCCCCCTAGTGGTCAAGTCATTTAAAGCTATATCTCCGTATCGCTTTATTGTATTTACACTAAATTTGGTATGTGTCATCACAGTCATGACCTGAGGCACCATCTATTCTTTCGGCACAGTGCCACCTAGTGGTCTCAAGATACGAAAAAATTGCTTTATTTCATAAAACTAATGCAAACTTAGATGTTAAATCATGGCAGTCATCACGTATGAATCATTTTTTGCCATGTTTGGCTTGACCCCGGTATCGCTGCTTGCAGCTATATTTAGGGGTCAAGCCCCGAAGGGGCGAAGACCCCTATTGTATCCGTTAGTTTTCTTATAATAATAATAATTATTATTATTAGTTATTCTTCTTCTTCCGCCATTGCGGTCTATGGTAGCCCATAGAACCGTACGTAGGAAAGTTATGAAATTTGGCACACTGATAAAGGACAGTCCAATGTGTCCCCACAGCAAATTTGGAGTCTCTATCTCTAACCCGCTAGCGCCACCAACAGTCCAAAGTTGAACTTATGTTTTTGCTTATAACTTCTGATCCGTACGTCCTAGAAATGAAATTCTTGTTTCCTCTGATTCCTTGGCTCAAGACGATTCGATTGTACCATATGACGTCATTTTCCGTCATGAAATTTTTTCCGCCATTTTGAATTATTCGTAAAACCTACTTTTGCGAACTCGTCCTAGAGTTTTTACCCGATTGCCGCGAAAATTGGTATGTAGCATCTAGAGACCCTCACGGCAAAAAGTTATCAAAAGAATTTCGATAAACCAATCCGTTGTCGTATAGCGCGTCAACAAAATTTTCGTAGAGCGCAAAAAAACAGATTTTAGGCTGTATCTTCGTCAAACTTAGGCCTATTGACACGACACTTGGTACTTGTGATGCCAGTCAGGAACTGAGTGTGCATGCACAGTTTCGTCGCAGCGCCACCTAGTGGCCAGACAGATGTTTTTTACACCTATAACTTTGGCTGTGATCAACGTATTTTGACGGGACTTGATTTTTAGGAGTCCTGAATAGTCGCCGAGTCCAACGATACCAAACATGCCAGATTTCGCCTTACGGTTAGCCCTGCGCAGCAAAACAGCACTTAAAAAACACGCGCGAATATCTCCGCGAGCGTAATTCTGATCGACTCGAAAACATCATAGGAAGAATATTGCATTACCTTCTGAACAAAAAGTTCTATTGTCACTATATTAAAATTTTCATCAGAAATGGCCGAAAATTGCAAAAAACGAAAAATTACCTTTAAATTTTGTGTTTTTACACATAAATGGTTATGACTTTGTAACGCAAAGAGATTTTTTCACCATATTTGATACGCTGATGTACGACCACAGTCTGAGGCTACACAAAAAAAATTGTATGGTTGCACCACTAGTTGGCCTTATAATTGAACAAAACCTTTGAAATCAAGCCACCCTATGGTCATACAACTGTTTCTTCACTAAACTAAAGTGTATAGTCATAAAACTAGCTAGATGTAACACATTTATGACCTGAGGTTGCATGCACGACTTTTGTCATTGCGCCACCTACTGGTTTTGAGATAGAATATGGCATTTCTTGCCTAAAACTACTGCAACAACACATCTAAAACCATGAGTCATCATGGATTATTCCTTTCATGGCTTTGACTATAATCACTAGAGGATGTCCATTTACTCTCTAGCAACCAATGAGAATACGTTATCAACTGTTTTTGCAAGAGCTTTTTCTCTGTATCAGAACATCACAGAGACATGGGGATGGTCTCTTTTGACTCTTTTAACTTGTTGTAACATGTTGTGACCCATGTTTGCCCACTGTAAGCATCACATACATGTCCTTTAGTGCTCTAATGTTCCATGATTGTAAATAACCGAAGGACAGTTGCAGTAGACAAGAATATAGATTATTTTTGTTGATTACCTTTGCATTTTTTCATCTGAAATCATTAGGTTTACCTAGGTTCTTCAGTCTGCTTATCCAAACGCAACTTTACATCCTTCTGTGCCCTTTTTGGCTTGACCCCGGTATTGCTGCTTGCAGCTATATTTCTTCTTCTTGTTCTTCCGCCATTGAAGTCAATGGCAGCCCATAGAACCATACATAGGAAAGTTATGAAATTTGGCACACATGTAGAGGACGGTCTTAGAAGTTACTATAGCAACATTGGTGTATCTGACTCAAACCCTCTAGCGCCACCAACAGTCCAAAAATCCACTTATGTTCATGCTCATAACTTCTGACCCGTGAGTCCTAGAAACTAAATTCTTGTTTCCTCTGAATCCTTGGCTCATGATGATTCAAATGCACACATTGATGTCATTTGTGTCATGCACATCTTTCCGCCATTTTGAATTTTTCGTAAAACCTACTTTTTCGAACTCCTCCTAAACCGTTTGTCCGATTTGCATGTCCTTTGGTATGTAGCATCTAGAGACACCCAAGACAAAAAGTTATCAAAAGCTTTTTGATAGACCAATGCGTTCTCGTATAAATTGACAACATATATGGCGGCGAGCACGCCAAAACGGACGTGAGGCCTTATCTTCGCAAAACTTTATTGTATCGACACGAAACTTGGTATATGTCATAACAGTCATGACCTGAGGGTGCCTGCAACGTTTCGTCACAGCGCCACCTAGTGGTCACGAGATTCGAAAAATGCCTATTTTCGCTTATAACTACTTCAAACTTGAGTCTAAAATCATGGAGGTGGTCTTGTTAGTTTCCTTGAAGCATGCCGAGTCAAACGATACCAAACGGTTTTCGGTCGGCCATTTTGGGTGTCGGCCATTTTGAATTTTCTCATTAAGGTCAGTATTTCACAAACAGAATGGCGTATCGCTACGAAATTTGGCATGGTTCATCAGTGACATGTTCTGAGCGCACCTATAAATCTTTAGGACGGCGCCACCTAGTGGTCAGGATATGTAAAAAAATTTTTTTAATCTTTATATCATTTGATTAAATTGCCACTATGACATAAGACTTCACTCTATTGATTCCTTGGCTCATGCTGAGTCCGACTGTACCAAATACGTCTGAGTCAAACCTACTTCCTGTCGGCCATTTTGAATTATATTGAACACCTACTTTTTCGAACTCCTCCTAGAGCGCTTGTGTGATTGGCTTGATTTTTGGTATGCATCATCTAGAGACACTCTAGACAAAAAGTTATCAAAAGATTTTCGGGAGACCTATCCGTTGTCGTATAACGCATCAAAGAATGCGAGGGCGAGCACGCCAAAATGTGTTTGAGCCTGTATCTTCGCAAAACTTTTGCGTATTAATATGAGACTTGGTATATGTCATAACAGTGATGACCTGAGGGTGCATGCACCATTTCGTCACACTGCCCCCTACTGGTCACGAGATATAAAAAATGTCTATTTTTGCTTATAACTACTGCAAATTTGAATGTAAAATTATGAGACTGGTCTTGTTAGATTTCGTGAGGCATGGCGAGTCAAACGATACCAAATGGTTTTTGGTCGGCCATTTTGTGAGTCGGCCACTTAGAATTTTTCTTTAAGTTCAAGTATTTCAGAAACGCAATTGCGTATTGTTATGAAACTTGGTATGGTTCATCAGCAACATGTTCTGGGAGGACTTGTAAACTTTCCGGTGCCCCCTAGTGGTCAAGAGATTTGAAGCTATATCTCTGCATCTCTTTATCGTATTTACACCAAATTTGGTGGGTGTCATCACAATCAAGACCTGAGTCACAATTTATTTTTTGGTCAGTGCCCCCTAGTGGTCAAGTCATTTAAGGCTATATCTCTGCATATCTTTATTGTATTTACACCAAATTTGGTGGGTGTCATCACAATCAAGACCTGAGTCACAATTTATTTTTTGGTCAGTGCCCCCTAGTGGTCAAGTCATTTAAGGCTATATCTCCGTATCGCTTTATTGTATTTACACTAAATTTGGTATGTGTCATCACAGTCATGACCTGAGGCACCATCTATTCTTTCGGCACAGTGCCACCTAGTGGTCTCAAGATACGAAAAAAATGTTTTTTTTCATAAAAATAATGCAAACTTAGATCTTAAACCATGACAGTCATCACATATGAATCATTTTTTGCCATGTTTGGCTTGACCCAGGTATCCATGCTTGCAGCTATATTTAGGGGTCAAGCCACGAAGTGGCGTAGACACCTATTGTTATTGTTAGTTTTCTTATTATTATTATTATTATTATTATTATTATTATTATTATTATGTTTCCTCTTCCGCCATTGAAGTCAATGGCAGCCCATAGAACCGTACGTAGGAAAGTTATGTAATTTGGCAAACATGTAGAGGACAGTCTTAGAAGTTACTATAGCAACATTGGTGTGTCTGACTCAAACCCTCTAGCCCCACCAACAGTCCAAAAATCCACTTATGTTCATGCTCATAACTTCTGACCCGTGAGTCATAGAAACTAAATTCTTGTTTCCTCTGAATCCTTGGCTCATGATGATTCAAATGCACACATTGATGTCATTTGTGTCATGCACATCTTTCCGCCATTTTGAATTTTTCGTAAAACCTACTTTTTCGAACTCCTCCTAGACCGTTTGTCCGATTTGCATGTCCTTTTGTATGTAGCATCTAGAGACACCCAAGACAAAAAGTTATCAAAAGCTTTTTGATAGACCAATGCGTTCTCATATAAATTGACAACATATATGGCGGCGAGCACGCCAAAACGGACGTGAGGCCTTATCTTCGTAAAACTTTACTGTTTCGACATGAAACTTGGTATATGTCATTACAGTCATGACCTGAGGGTGCCTGCAACGTTTCGTCACAGCGCCACCTAGTGGTCACGAGATTCGAAAAATGCCTATTTTCGCTTATAACTACTTCAAACTTGAGTCTAAAATCATGAAGGTGGTCTTGTTAGATTCCTTGAAGCATGCCGAGTCAAACGATACCAAACGGTTTTCGGTCGGCCATTTTGGGTGTCAGCCATTTTGAATTTTCTCATTAAGTTCAGTATTCCACAAACAGAATGGCGTATCGCTACGAAATTTGGCATGGTTCATCAGTGACATGTTCTGAGCGCACCTATAAATCTTTAGGACGGCGCCACCTAGTGGTCAGGATATCTAAAAAAAATTTTTTAATCTTTATGTCATTTGATTAAATTGCCACTATGACATAAGACTTCACTCTATTGATTCCTTGGCTCATGCTGAGTCCGACTGTACCAAATATGTCTGAGCAAACCTACTTCCTGTCGGCCATTTTGAATTGTATTGAACACCTACTTTTTCGAACTCCTCCTAGAGCGCTTGTGTGATTGGCTTGATTTTTGGTATGCATCATCTAGAGACACTCTAGACAAAAAGTTATCAAAAGATTTTCGTTAGACCTATCCGTTCTCGTATAACGCATCAAAGAATGCGAGTGCGAGCATGCCAAAATGTGTTTGAGCCTGTATCTTCGCAAAACTTTTGCGTATTAATATGAGACTTGGTATATGTCATAACAGTGATGACCTGAGGGTGCATGCACCGTTTCGTCACACTGCCCCCTACTGGTCACGAGATATAAAAAATGTCTATTTTTGCTTATGACTACTGCAAATTTGAATGTAAAATTATGAGACTGGTCTTGTTAGATTTCGTGAGGCATGGCGAGTCAAACGATACCAAATGGTTTTTGGTCGGCCATTTTGTGTGTCGGCCATTTTGAATTTTTCTTTAAGTTCAAGTATTTCAGAAACGCAATTGCGTATTGTTATGAAACTTGGTATGGTTCATCAGCAACATGTTCTGGGAGGACTTGTAAACTTTCCGGTGCCCCCTAGTGGTCAAGAGATTTGAAGCTATATCTCTGCATCTCTTTGTCGTATTGAAACCAAATTTGGTGGGTGTCATCACAATCAAGTCCTGAGTCACAATTAATTTTTTGGTCAGTGCCCCCTAGTGGTCAAGTCATTTAAGGCTATATCTCTGCATCTCTTTATTGTATTTACACCAAATTTGGTGGGTGTCATCACAATCAAGACCTGAGTCACAATTTATTTTTTGGTCAGTGCCCCCTAGTGGTCAAGTCATTTAAGGCTATATCTCCGTATCACTTTATTGTATTTACACTAAATTTGGTATGTGTCATCACAGTCATGACCTGAGGCACCATCTATTCTTTCGGCACAGTGCCACCTAGTGGTCTCAAGATACGAAACAATTGCTTTTTTTCATAAAACTAATGCAAACTTAGATCTTAAATCATGACAGTCATCACGTATGAATCATTTTTTGTCATGTTTGGCTTGACCCCGGTATCGCTGCTTGCAGCTATATTTCTTCTTCTTCTTCTTCTTCCGCCATTGCGGTCTATGGCAGCCCATAGAACCGTACGTAGGAAAGTTATGAAATTTGGCACACTGATAAAGGACAGTCCAAATATTATCCACAGCAAATTTGGAGTCTCTATCTCAAACCCGCTAGCGCCACCAACAGTCCAAAGTTGCACTTATGTTTTTGCTTATAACTTTTGATCCGTAAGTCCTAGAAACGAAATTCTTGTTTCCTCTGATTCCTTGGCTCAAGACGATTCGATTGGACCCTATGACGTCATTTTCCGTCATGAAAATTTTTCCGCCATTTTGAATTATTCGTAAAACCTACTTTTGCGAACTCGTCCTAGAGTTTTTACCCGATTGCCGCGAAAATTGGTATGTAGCATCTATAGACCCTCACGGCAAAAAGTTATTAAAAGAATTTCGATAAACCAATCCGTTGTCGTATAGCGTGTCAACAAATTTTACGTATAGCGCAAAAAAACAGATTTTAGGCTGTATCTTCGTCAAACTTAGGCCTATTGACACGACACTTGGTACTTGTGATGCCAGTCATGAACTGAGGGTGCATGCACAGTTTCGTCGCAGCGCCACCTACTGGCCAGACGAATGTTTTATACGTCTATAACTTTGGCTGTGATAAACGTATTTTGACGGGACTTGATTTTTAGGAGTCCTGGGTAGTCGCCGAGTCCAACGATACCAAACATGCCAGATTTCGCCTTACGGTTAGCCCTGCGCAGCAAAACAGCACTTAAAAAACAAGCGCGAATATCTTCGCTAGCGTTATTCTGATCGACTCGAAAACACCATAGGAAGAATATTGCATTACCTTCTGAACAAAAAGTTCTATTGGCGTTATATTAAAATTTTCATCAGAAATGGCCGAAAATTGCAAAAACCGAGAAATTACCTTTGAATTTTGTGTTTTTTACACATAAATGGTTATAACTTCGCAACGAAAAGAGATTTTTTCACCAGATTTGATACGCTGATGTACGAGCAGAGTCTGAGGTCACACAAAAACATTGGTATTCCTTCACCACTAGGTGGCCTTATAATTGGACAAAACCATTCATATCAAGCAAGCCCTATGGTCATACAACTATTTCTTTGCTGAACTAAAGTGTATAGTCAGAAAACTAGCTAAATGTAACGCAGTCATGCCCTGAGGTTGCATGCACAATTTTGTCATAGTGCCACCTAGTGGCTTGGAGATAGAAAATAGCAATTTTTGCCTAAAACTACTGCAACAACACATCTAAAATCATAAGTCATCGTGGATTCTTCATTTCATGGCTTGGACTATTATCACTGGTGGATGTGAATCTACTCTCTAGCAACCAATGAGATTACCTAATCAACTGTTTTTGAAAGAGCTTTTTCTCTGCATCAGAACATCGTAGAGACATGGGGATGGTCTCTTTTGACTGATTTAACTTGTTGTAACATGTTGTGACCCATGTTATGCCACTGCATACATCACTCACATGTCCTTCAGTGCTCTAATGTTCCATGATTGTCAATAACAGAAGGACGATTGCATAAGAGAAGAACATAGATAATTTTTGTTGATTACTTTTGCGTTTTTTTCATTTGAAATCATGAGGTTTACCTAGGTTCTTTAGTATTCTTATCCAAACTCAACTTTACACCCTTCTGTGCCATTTTCGGCTTGAACCCGGCATTGCTGCTTGCAGCTATATTTAGGGGTCAAGCCCAGAATGGGCGAAGACCCCTATTGTATCTGTTAGTTTTCTTTTTTTTCTTTTTCTTTTTCTTCCTCCGCCATTGCGGTCTATGGCAGCCTATAGCAGCGTACATAGGAAAGTTATGAAATTTGGCACACTGATAGAGGACTGTCCAAAAAGTCTCCACAGCAAATTTGAAGTCTGTATCTCTAACCCGCTAGCGCCACCAACAGTCCAAATTTGCACTTATGTATTTGCTTATAACTTCTGACCCGTAAGTCCTAGACACTAAATTCTTGTATCCTCTGATTCCTTGGCTCAATACGATTCGATTGGACCCTATGACGTCATTTTCCGTAATGAAAATTTTTCCGCCATTTTGAATTATTCGTAAAACCTACTTTTGCGAACTCGTCCTAGAGTTTTTACCCGATTGCCGCGAAAATTGGTATGTAGCATCTATAGACCCTCACGGCAAAAAGTTATTAAAAGAATTTCGATAAACCAATCCGTTGTCGTATAGCGTGTCAACAAATTTTACGTATAGCGCAAAAAAACAGATTTTAGGCTGTATCTTCGTCAAACTTAGGCCTATTGACACGACACTTGGTACTTGTGATGCCAGTCATGAACTGAGGGTGCATGCACAGTTTCGTCGCAGCGCCACCTACTGGCCAGACGAATGTTTTATACGTCTATAACTTTGGCTGTGATAAACGTATTTTGACGGGACTTGATTTTTAGGAGTCCTGGGTAGTCGCCGAGTCCAACGATACCAAACATGCCAGATTTCGCCTTACGGTTAGCCCTGCGCAGCAAAACAGCACTTAAAAAACAAGCGCGAATATCTTCGCTAGCGTTATTCTGATCGACTCGAAAACACCATAGGAAGAATATTGCATTACCTTCTGAACAAAAAGTTCTATTGGCGTTATATTAAAATTTTCATCAGAAATGGCCGAAAATTGCAAAAACCGAGAAATTACCTTTGAATTTTGTGTTTTTTACACATAAATGGTTATAACTTCGCAACGAAAAGAGATTTTTTCACCAGATTTGATACGCTGATGTACGAGCAGAGTCTGAGGTCACACAAAAACATTGGTATTCCTTCACCACTAGGTGGCCTTATAATTGGACAAAACCATTCATATCAAGCAAGCCCTATGGTCATACAACTATTTCTTTGCTGAACTAAAGTGTATAGTCAGAAAACTAGCTAAATGTAACGCAGTCATGCCCTGAGGTTGCATGCACAATTTTGTCATAGTGCCACCTAGTGGCTTGGAGATAGAAAATAGCAATTTTTGCCTAAAACTACTGCAACAACACATCTAAAATCATAAGTCATCGTGGATTCTTCATTTCATGGCTTGGACTATTATCACTGGTGGATGTGAATCTACTCTCTAGCAACCAATGAGATTACCTAATCAACTGTTTTTGAAAGAGCTTTTTCTCTGCATCAGAACATCGTAGAGACATGGGGATGGTCTCTTTTGACTGATTTAACTTGTTGTAACATGTTGTGACCCATGTTATGCCACTGCATACATCACTCACATGTCCTTCAGTGCTCTAATGTTCCATGATTGTCAATAACAGAAGGACGATTGCATAAGAGAAGAACATAGATAATTTTTGTTGATTACTTTTGCGTTTTTTTCATTTGAAATCATGAGGTTTACCTAGGTTCTTTAGTATTCTTATCCAAACTCAACTTTACACCCTTCTGTGCCCTTTTCGGCTTGAACCCGGCATTGCTGCTTGCAGCTATATTTAGGGGTCAAGCCCAGAATGGGCGAAGACCCCTATTGTATCTGTTAGTTTTCTTTTTCTTTTTTTTCTTTTTCTTTTTCTTTTTCTTCCTCCGCCATTGCGGTCTATGGCAGCCTATAGCAGCGTACATAGGAAAGTTATGAAATTTGGCACACTGATAGAGGACTGTCCAAAAAGTCTCCACAGCAAATTTGAAGTCTGTATCTCTAACCCGCTAGCGCCACCAACAGTCCAAATTTGCACTTATGTATTTGCTTATAACTTCTGACCCGTAAGTCCTAGACACTAAATTCTTGTATCCTCTGATTCCTTGGCTCAAGACGATTCGATTGGACCCTATGACGTCATTTTCCGTCATGAAAAATTTTCCGCAATTTTGATTTATTCATAAAACCTACTTTTGCGAACTTGTCCTAGAGCTTATGCCCAATTGCCATGAAAAACGGGATGTAGCATCTAGAGACACTCAGGGCAAAAAGTTATTAAAAGAATTTTGATAAACCATTCCGTTTTCGTATAACGCGTCAACAAATTTTACGTAGAGCCCAAAAAACAGGTTTTAGTTTGTATCTTCGCCAATCTTATGTCTATTGACGCCAAACTTGGTAGTTGTGATGCCAGTGAGGATCTGAGGGGGCATGCAGACTTTCGTCACAGCACCACCTAGTGGTCATACGAATGTTGTACATGCTTATAACTTTGGCTCTGATCTGTGTTTTTTCACGGGACTTGTTTCGCTGAAGTCCAGAAAAGTTGCCGAGTCCAACGTTACCAAACATGCCAGATTTCGTCTTACGGTTAGCCCTGCGCAGCAAAACAGCACTTAAAAAACACGCGCGAATATCTCCGCGAGCGTAATTCTGATCGACTCGAAAACACCATAGGAAGAACATTGCATTACCTTCTGAACAAAAAGTTCTATTGGCATTATATTAAAATTTTCATCAGAAATGGCCGAAAATTGCAAAAAAACGAAAAATTACCTTTAAATTTTCAGTTTTTACACATAAATGGTTATAACTTCGTAACGCAAAGAGATTTTTTCACCATATTTGATACACTGATGTACGACCACAGTCTGAGGCTACACAAAAAAAATTATATGCTTGCACCACTAGTTGGCCTTATAATTGAACAAAACCTTTGAAATCAAGAAACCCTATGGTCATACAACTGTTTCTTCACTAAACTAAAGTGTATAGTCATAAAACTAGCTAGATGTAACACAGTTATGAACTGAGGTTGCATGCACAACTTTGTCATTGCGCCACCTAGTGGTTTTGAGATAGAAATATGGTATTTTTGCCTAAAACTACTCCAACAGTACATCTAAAATCTTGGGTCATCATGTATTATTCCTTTCATGGCTTGGAGATCATTGGTGCATGCCAATTAATTCCTTAGCAACCATTAAGGATACCTTATCAATCCTTTTTACAAGAGCTATATCTCTGCATCAGAACATCGTAGAGACATGGGGGTGGTCTCTTTTGACTCATTAACACCACTGTAACATTTTGTGAGCTGAGAATTGCCACTGCAAGCACCACTCACATTTTCTTCAGTGTTCTAGTTGTCAGTGCTCCTCGAGAAGAGAGGGAGAGATTACACTGAATGAAAACAAAGCTTTTTGCTGATAACTGTTATATTACTTAGTCTGAAATCAAGAGATTTTCTTAGGTTCTTTAAACTGATCATCCGAATTCAACTTTACTTTCTTCTGTGCCCTTTTTGGCTTGACCCCGGCATTGCTGCTTGCAGCTATATTTAGGGGTCAAGCCCCGAAGGGGCGAAGACCCCTATTGTATCCGTTAGTTTTCTTTTTATTATTATTATTATTCTTCTTCCGCCATTGCGGTCTATGGCAGCCCATAGAACCGTATGTAGGAAAGTTATGAAATTTGGCACACTGATAAAGGACAGTCCAATGTGTCCCCACAGCAAATTTGGAGTCTCTATCTCTAACCCGCTAGCGCCACCAACAGTCCAAAGTTGAACTTATGTTTTTGCTTATAACTTCTGATCCGTAAGTCCTAGAAACGAAATTCTTGTTTCCTCTGATTCCTTGGCTCAAGACGATTCGATTGGACCCTATGACGTCTTTTTCCGTCATGAAAATTTTTCCGCCATTTTGAATTATTCGTAAAATCTACTTTTGCGAACTCGTCCTAGAGTTTTTACCCGATTGTCGCGAAATTTGGTATGTAGCATCTAGAGACCCTCTCGGCAAAAAGTTATCAAAAGAATTTCGATAAACCAATCCGTTGTCGTATAGCGCGTTAACAAATTTTACGTAGAGCACAAAAAAACAGATTTTAGGCTGTATCTTCGTCAAACTTAGGCCTATTGACACGACACTTGGTACTTGTGATGCCAGTCAGGAACTGAGTGTGCATGCACAGTTTCGTCGAAGCGCCACCTAGTGGCCAGACAGATGATTTTACACCTATAACTTTGGCTGTGATCAACGTATTTTGACGGGACTTGATTTTTAGGAGTCCTGAATAGTCGCCGAGTCCAACGATACCAAACATGCCAGATTTCGCCTTAAGGTTAGCCCTGTGCAGCAAAACAGCACTTATAAAACACGCGCGAATATCTCCGCGAGCGTTATTCTGATCGACTCGAAAACATCATAGGAAGAATATTGCATTACCTTCTGAACAAAAAGTTCTATTGGCACTATATTAAAATTTTCATCAGAAATGGCCGAAAATTGCAAAAAACGAAAAATTACCTTTAAATTTTGTGTTTTAATAACAAAATTGGTTATAACTTCGTAACACAAAGAGATTTTTTCACCATATTTGATACGCTGATGTACGACCACAGTCTGAGGCTACACAAAAAAAATTGTATGGTTGCACCACTAGTTGGCCTTATAATTGAACAAAACCTTTGAAATCAAGCCACCCTATGGTCATACAACTGTTTCTTCCCTAAACTAAAGTGTATAGTCATAAAACTAGCTAGATGTAACACATTTATGACCTGAGGTTGTATGCACGAATTTTGTCATTGCGCCACCTACTGGTTTTGAGATAGAATATGGCATTTTTTGCCTAAAACTACTGCAACAACACATCTAAAACCATGAGTCATCATGGGTTATTCCTTTCATGGCTTTGACTATAATCACTAGAGGATGTCCATTTACTCTCTAGCAACCAATGAGAATACGTTATCAACTGTTTTTGCAAGAGCTTTTTCTCTGTATCAGAACATCACAGAGACATGGGGATGGTCTCTTTTGACTCTTTTAACTTGTTGTAACATGTTGTGACCCATGTTTGCCCACTGTAAGCATCACATACATGTCCTTCAGTGCTCTAATGTTCCATGATTGTCAATAACCGAAGGACAGTTGCAGTAGACAAGAATATAGATTATTTTTGTTGATTACCTTTGCATTTTTTCATCTGAAATCATTAGGTTTACCTAGGTTCTTCAGTCTGCTTATCCAAACGCAACTTTACATCCTTCTGTGCCCTTTTCGGCTTGACCCCGGTATTGCTGCTTGCAGCTATATTTAGGGGTCAAGCCCCGAAGGGGCGAAGACCCCTATTGTATCCGTTAGTTTTCTTTTTATTATTATTATTATTCTTCTTCCGCCATTGCGGTCTATGGCAGCCCATAGAACCGTATGTAGGAAAGTTATGAAATTTGGCACACTGATAAAGGACAGTCCAATGTGTCCCCACAGCAAATTTGGAGTCTCTATCTCTAACCCGCTAGCGCCACCAACAGTCCAAAGTTGAACTTATGTTTTTGCTTATAACTTCTGATCCGTAAGTCCTAGAAACGAAATTCTTGTTTCCTCTGATTCCTTGGCTCAAGACGATTCGATTGGACCCTATGACGTCTTTTTCCGTCATGAAAATTTTTCCGCCATTTTGAATTATTCGTAAAATCTACTTTTGCGAACTCGTCCTAGAGTTTTTACCCGATTGTCGCGAAATTTGGTATGTAGCATCTAGAGACCCTCTCGGAAAAAAGTTATCAAAAGAATTTCGATAAACCAATCCGTTGTCGTATAGCGCGTTAACAAATTTTACGTAGAGCACAAAAAAACAGATTTTAGGCTGTATCTTCGTCAAACTTAGGCCTATTGACACGACACTTGGTACTTGTGATGCCAGTCAGGAACTGAGTGTGCATGCACAGTTTCGTCGAAGCGCCACCTAGTGGCCAGACAGATGTTTTTTACACCTATAACTTTGGCTGTGATCAACGTATTTTGACGGGACTTGATTTTTAGGAGTCCTGAATAGTCGCCGAGTCCAACGATACCAAACATGCCAGATTTCGCCTTAAGGTTAGCCCTGTGCAGCAAAACAGCACTTAAAAAACACGCGCGAATATCTCCGCGAGCGTTATTCTGATCGATTCGAAAACATCATAGGAAGAATATTGCATTACCTTCTGAACAAAAAGTTCTATTGGCACTATATTAAAATTTTCATCAGAAATGGCCGAAAATTGCAAAAAACGAAAAATTACCTTTAAATTTTGTGTTTTAATAACAAAATTGGTTATAACTTCGTAACGCAAAGAGATTTTTTCACCATATTTGATACGCTGATGTACGACCACAGTCTGAGGCTACACAAAAAAAATTGTATGGTTGCACCACTAGTTGGCCTTATAATTGAACAAAACCTTTGAAATCAAGCCACCCTATGGTCATACAACTGTTTCTTCCCTAAACTAAAGTGTATAGTCATAAAACTAGCTAGATGTAACACATTTATGACCTGAGGTTGCATGCACGAATTTTGTCATTGCGCCACCTACTGGTTTTGAGATAGAATATGGCATTTTTTGCCTTAAACTACTGCAACAACACATCTAAAACCATGAGTAATCATGGATTATTCCTTTCATGGCTTTGACTATAATCACTAGAGGATGTCCATTTACTCTCTAGCAACCAATGAGAATACGTTATCAACTGTTTTTGCAAGAGCTTTTTCTCTGTATCAGAACATCACAGAGACATGGGGATGGTCTCTTTTGACTCTTTTAACTTGTTGTAACATGTTGTGACCCATGTTTGCCCACTGTAAGCATCACATACATGTCCTTCAGTGCTCTAATGTTCCATGATTGTCAATAACCGAAGGACAGTTGCAGTAGACAAGAATATAGATTATTTTTGTTGATTACCTTTGCATTTTTTCATCTGAAATCATTAGGTTTACCTAGGTTCTTCAGTCTGCTTATCCAAACTCAACTTTACACCCTTCTGTGCCCTTTTCGGCTTGACCCCGGTATTGCTGCTTGCAGCTATATTTATTATTAGTTATTCTTCTTCCGCCATTGCGGTCTATGGCAGCCCATGGAACCGTACGTAGGAAAGTTATGAAATTTGGCACACTGATTAAGGACACTCCAATGTGTCAACACAGCAAATTTCGAGTCTCTATGTCTAACCCGCTAGCGCCACCAACAGTCCGAAGTTGCTCTTTCGTTTTTGCTTATAACTTTCGACCCGTATGTCCGAAAAACGAAATTCTTGTTTCCTCTGATTCCTTGGCTCAAGACGATTCGAATGGACCCTATGCCTTCATTTTCCGTCATAAAAATTTTCCCGCCATTTTGAATTATTCGTAAAACCTACTTTTGCGAACTCGTCCTAGAGCTTTTGACCGTTAGCCACGAAAATTTGTATGTAGCATCTAGAGATACTAACGGCAAAAAGTTATAAAAAGAATTTCGATAAACTAATCCGTTGTCAAATACCGCCTTAACAAATTTTACATAGAGCGCAAAAAAACAGGTTTTAGGCTGTATCTTCGACAGACTTAGGCCTATTGACACGAAGCTTGGTACTTGTGATGCCAGTCTGGAACTGAGTGGGCATGCACAGTTTCGTCGCAGCGCCACCTAGTGGCCAGACAGATGTGTTATACACCTATAACTATGGCTGCAATCAATGTATTTTGACGGGACTTGATTTTTAGGAGTCCTGAGTAGACGCTGAGTCCAACGATACCAAACATGCCAGATTTTGCCTTACGGTTAGCCCTGCGCAGCAAAACAGCACTTTAAAAACACGCGCGAATATCTCCGCGAGCGTTATTCCGATCGACTCGAAAACACCATAGGAAGAACAATGCATTACCTTCTGAACAAAAAGTTCTATTGGCGTTATATTAAAATTTTCATCAGAAATGGCCGAAAATTGCAAAAAACGAAAAATTACCTTTTACAATTTGTGTTTTTATACATAAATTGTTATAACTTCGCAACGAAAATAATTTTTTTCACCAGATTTGATACGCTGATGTATGAGAAGAGTCTGAGGCCACACAAAAAAATTGGTATGCCTGAACCACTAGGTGGCCCTATAATTGAACAAAATCTTACAAATCAAGCAAGCCCTATGGTCATACAACTGTTTCTTCACTAAACTAAAGTGTATAGTTATAAAACTAGCTAGATGTAACACAGTTATGACCTGAGGTTGCATGCACAACTTTGTCATAGCGCCCCCTAGTGGTTTGGAGATAGAAAATAGCTATTTTTGCCTAAATCTACTGCAACAGCACATCTAAAACCATGAGTCATCATGGATTATTCCTTTCATGGCTTTGACTATTATCACTGGTGGATGTGAATCTACTCTCTAGCAACCAATGAGATTACCTAATCAACTGTTTTTGAAAGAGCTTTTTCTCTGCATCAGAACATCGTAGAGACATAGGGGTGGTCTCTTTTGACTGATTTAACTTGTTGTAACATGTTGTGACCCATGTTATGCCACTGCATACATCACTCACATGTCCTTCAGTGCTCTAATGTTCCATGATTGTCAATAACAGAAGGACGATTGCATTATACAAGAACATAGATTATTTTTGTTGATTACTTTTGCGTTTTTTTCATTTGAAATCGTGAGGTTTACCTAGGTTCTTTAGTATTCTTATCCAAACTCAACTTTACACCCTTCTGTGCCCTTTTCGGCTTGACCCCGGCATTGCTGCTTACAGCTATATTAAGGGGTCAAGCCCCAAAGGGGCGAAGACCCCTATTGTAATTGTTAGTTTTCTTATTATTATTATTATTATTCTGCTTCTTCTTCTTCTTCTTCTTCCGCCATTGCGGTCTATGGCTGCCCATAGAACCGTACGTAGGAAAGTTATGAAATTTGGCACACTGATAAAGGACAGTCCAATGTGTCCCCATAGCAAATTTGGAGTCTCTATCTCAAACCCGCTACCGCCACCAACAGTCCAAAGTTGCACTTACGTTTTTGCTTATAACTTCTGATCCGTAAGTCCTAGAAACGAAATTCTTGTTTCCTCTGATTCCTTGGCTCAGGACGATTCGATTAGACCATATGACGTCATTTTCCGTTATGAACATTTTTCCGCCATTTTGAATTATTCGTAAAACCTACTTTTGCGAACTCGTCCTAGAGTTTTTACCCGATTGCCGCGAAAATTGGTATGTAGCATCTAGAGACCCTCGCGGCAAAAAGTTATTAAAAGAATTTTGATAAACCAATCCGTTGTCGTATAGCGTGTCAACAAATTTTACATAGAGCGCAAAAAACAGATTATAGGCTGTATCTTCGTCAAACTTGGGCCTATTGACACGAAACTTGGTACTTGTGATGCCAGTCATGAACTGAGTGTGCATGCACAGTTTCGTCGCAGCGCCACCTAGTGGTCAAACAGATGATTTATACACCTTTAACTTTGGGTGCGTTTAACGTATTTTGACGGACTTGATTTTTAGGAGTCCTGAGTAGTCGCCGAGTCCAACGATACCAAACATGCCAGATTTCGCCTTACGGTTAGCCCTGCGCAGCAAAACAGCACTTAAAAAACACGCCCGAATATCTCTGCGAGCGTTATTCCGATCGACTCGAAAATGCCATAGAAAGAACATTGCATTACCTTCTGAACAAAAAGTTCTATTGGCATTATATTAAATTTTTCATCAGAAATGGCCGGAAATTGCAAAAAACAAAAAATTACCTTTAGATTTTGTGTTTTTTACACATAAATGCTTATAACTTTGCAACGAAAAGAGATATTTTCACCAGATTTGATACGCTGATGTATGAGCAGAGTCTGAGGCCACACAAAAAAATTGGTATGCCTGAACCACTAGGTGGCCCTATAATTGAACATAATCTTTCATATCAAGCAAGCCCTATGGTCATACAACTATTTCTTTACTGAACTAAAGTGTATAGTCATGAAACTAGCTAGATGTAACGCAGTCATGACCTGAGGTTGCATGCACGATTCTGTCATAGTGCCACCTAGTGGTTTGGAGATAGAAAATAGCTATATTTGCCTAAAACTACTGCAACAACACATCTAAAACCATGAGTCATCATGGATTCTTCATTTCATATGGCTTGGACTATAATCACTGGTGGATGTGAATTTACTCTCTAGCAACCAATGAGAATACCTTATCAACCGTTTTTGAAAGAGCTTTTTCTTTGCATCAGAACATCGTAGAGACATGGGGATGGTCTCTTTTGACTGATTTAACTTGTTGTAACATGTTGTGACATGTTGTGTTTTATGCCACTGCACACATCACTCACATGTCCTTCAGTGCTCTAATGTTCCATGATTGTCAATAACAGAAGGATGATTGCAGTAGACAATAACATAGATTATTTTTGTTGATTACTTTTGCGTTTTTTTCATTTGACATCATGAGGTTTACATAGGTTCTTTAGTATTCTTATCCAAACTCAACTTTACACCCTTCTGTGCCCTTTTCGGCTTGACCCCGGTATTGCTGCTTGCAGCTATATTTAGGGGTCAAGCCCCGAAGGGGCGAAGACCCCTATTGTATCCGTTAGTTTTCTTTTTATTATTATTATTCTTCTTCCGCCATTGCGGTCTATGGCAGCCCATAGAACCGTAGGTAGGAAAGTTATGAAATTTGGCACACTGATAAAGGACAGTCCAATGTGTCCCCACAGCAAATTTGGAGTCTCTATCTCTAACCCGCTAGCGCCACCAACAGTCCAAAGTTGAACTTATGTTTTTGCTTATAATTTCTGAACCTTAGGTCCTAGAAACGAAATTCTTGTTTCCACTGATTCCCTGGCTCAAGACGATTCGATTGGACCCTATGACGTCATTTTCCGTCATGAAAATGTTTCCGCCATTTTGAATTATTCGTAAAACCTACTTTTGCGAACTCGTCCTAGAGTTTTTACCCGATTGCCGCGAAAATTGGTATGTAGCATCTAGAGACCCTCACAGCAAAAAGTTATCAAAAGAATTTCGATAAACCAATCCGTTGTTGTATAGCGCGTCAACAAATTTTACGTAGAGCGCGAAAAAACAGATTTTAGGCTGTATCTTCGTCAAACTTAGGCCTATTGACACGACACTTGATACTTGTGATGCCAGTCAGGAACTGAGTGTGCATGCACAGTTTCGTCGCAGCGCCACCTAGTGGCCAGACAGATGTTTCTTACACCTATAACTTTGGCTGTGATCAACGTATTTTGACGGGACTTGATTTTTAGGAGTTCTGAATAGTCGCCGAGTCCAACGATACCAAACATGCCAGATTTCGCCTTACGGTTAGCCCTGCGCAGCAAAACAGCACTTAAAAAACATGCGCGAATATCTCCGCGAGCGTTATTCCGATCGACTCGAAAACACCATAGGAAGAACATTGCATTACCTTCTGAACAAAAAGTTCTATTGGCGTTATATTAAAATTTTCATCAGAAATGGCCGAAAATTGCAAAAAACGAAAAATTACCTTTTACAATTTGTGTTTTTATACATAAATTGTTATAACTTCGCAACGAAAAGAAATTTTTTCACCAGATTTGATACACTGATGTATGAGCAGAGTCTGAAACCACACAAAAAAATTGGTATGCCTGAACCACTAGGTGGCCCTATAATTGAACAAAATCTTTCATATCAAGCAAGCCCTATGGTCATACAACTATTTCTTCACTAAACTAAAGTGTATAGTCATAAAACTAGCTAGATGTAACACAGTTATGAACTGAGGTTGCATGCACAACTTTGTCATTGCGCCACCTAGTGGTTTTGAGATAGAAATATGGTATTTTTGCCTAAAACTACTCCAACAGTACATCTAAAATCTTGGGTCATCATGTATTATTCCTTTCATGGCTTGGAGATCATTGGTGCATGCCAATTAACTCCTTAGCAACCAATTAGGATACCTTATCAATCCTTTTTACAAGAGCCATATCTCTGCATCAGAACATCGTAGAGACATGGGGGTGGTCTCTTTTGAATCATTAACACCACTGTAACATTTTGTGAGCTGAGAATTGCCACTGCAAGCACCACTCACATTTTCTTCAGTGTTCTAGTTGTCAATGCTCCTCGAGAAGAGAGGGAGAGATGAAACTGAATGAAAAAACAGCTTTTTTAGCTGATAACTGTTATATTATTTAGTCTGAAATCAAGAGATTTTCCCAGGTTCTTTAAACTGCTCATCCGAATTCAACTTTACTTTCTTATGTGCCCTTTTTGGCTTGACCCCGGCATTGCTGCTTGCAGCTATATTGGTAATTGTTTCTGTTAATACATTTTTCTTCTTCCGCCATTGCGGTCTATGGCAGCCCATAGAACCGTACGTAGGAAAGTTATGAAATTTGGCACACTGATAGAGGACAGTCCAAATATTATCCACAGCAAATTTGGAGTCTCTATCTCAAACATGCTAGCGCCACCAACAGTCCAAAGTTGCACTTACGTTTTTGCTTATAACTTCTGTTCCGTAAGTCCTAGAAACGAAATTATTCTTTCCTCTGATTCATTGGCTCAAGCCGATTCGATTAGACTCTATGACGTCATTTTCCGTCATGAAAATTTTTCCGCCATTTTGAATAATTCGTAAAACCTACTTTTGCGAACTCGTCCTAGAGTTTTTACCCGATTGCCACGAAAAACGGTATGCAGCATCTAGAGACACTCACGGCAAAAAGTTATTAAAAGAATTTCGATAAACCAATCCGTTGTTGTATAGCACGTCAAGAAATTTTACGTAGAGCGCAAAAAAACTGATTTTAGACTGTTACTTAGCCAAACTTAGGCCTATTGACACAACACTTGGTACTTGAGATGCCAGTCAGGAACTGAGGGTGCATGCACAGTTTCGTTGCAGCGCCACCTAGTGGTAAGACATATGCTTTATATGCCTATAACTTTGGCTCTGATCAACGTATTTTTACGAGACTTGTTTCATTGAAGTCCTGAATAGTTGCCGAATCCAACGATACCAAACATGCCAGATTTTCCCTTATGGTTAGCCCTGCGCAGCAAAACAACGCTTAAAAAACATGCGCGAATAACTCCGCGAGCGTTATTCTGATCGATTTGAAAACACCATAGGAAGAACACTGCATTACCTTCTGAACAAAAAGTTCTATTGGCGTTATATTAACATTTTCATCGGAAATGGCCGAAAATTGCAAAAAACGAAAAACTACCTTTAAATTTGTGTTTTTTACACATAAATGGTTATAACTTCGCAACGAAAATAGATTTTTTCACCAGATTTGATACGCTGATGTATGAGCATATTCTGAGTCCACAAAATTTTTTTTTTATTTTTGCACCACTAGTTGGCCTTATAAGTGAACAAAACCTTTGATATCAAGCCAGCCCTATGGTCAAACAACTGTTTCTTCACTAAACTAAAGTGTATAGTCATAAAACTAGCTATATGTAACACAATAAGGACCTGATGTTGCATGCACAATTTTGTCATTGCGCCACCTACTGGTTTTGAGATGGAATATGGTAATTTTTGCCTAAAACTACTGCAACAACACTTCTAAAACCATGAGTCATCATGGATTATTCCTTTCATGGCTTTGACTATAATCAGTGGTGCATGCCAATTAACTCCTTAGCAACCAATTAGGATACCTTATCAACCCTTTTTACAAGAGCTATATCTCTGCGTCAGAACATCGTAGAGACACGGGGGTGGGCTCTTTTGACTCATTAACACCACTGTAACGTTTTGTGAGCTGAGTATTGCCACTGCAAGCACCACTCATTTTTACTTCAGTGTTCTAGTTATCAATCCTCATCGAAAGAGAGGGAGAGATTTCACTAAATGAGAACACAGCTTTTTTGCTGATAACTATTATATTGTTTTGTCTGAAATCAAGAGATTTTCCTAGGTTCTTTAAACTGCTCATCCGAAGTCAACTTTACTTTCTGCTGTGCCCTTTTTGGCTTGACCCCGGTGATTGCTGCTTGCAGCTATATTTAGGGGTCAAGCCCCGAAGGGGCGAAGACCCCTATTGTATTTGTTAGTTTTCTTCTTCTTCTTCTTCTTCTTCTTCTTCTTCTTCTTCTTCCGCCATTGCGGTCTATGGCAGCCCATAGAACCGTATGTAGGAAAGTTATGAAATTTGGCACACTGATAAAGGACAGTCCAATGTGTCCCCACAGCAAATTTGGAGTCTCTAACTCCAACCCTCTAGCGCCACCAACAGTCCAAATTTGCACTTACGTTTTTGCTTATAACTTCTGACCCGTACGTCCTAGAAATGAAATTCTTGTTTCCTCTGATTCCTTGGCTCAAGACGATTCGACTGGACCATATGAAGTTATTTTCCGTAATGAAAATTTTTCCGCCATTTTGAATTATTCGTAAAACCTACTTTTGCGAACTCGTCCTAGAGATTTTATCCGATTGCCACGAAAATTGGTATGTAGCATCTAGAGACCCTCACGGCAAAAAGTTATGGAATTCATGTCAATTCGTCCATCCGTTTCCGTAAACCGCGTCAACGAATTTTACGTAGAGCGCAAAAAAACGGATTTGAGGCTGTATCTTTGCCAAACTTAAGCTTATTGACACGATACTTGGTACTTGTGATGCGAGTCAGGAACTTAGGGTGCATGCAGAGTTTCGTCACAGCGCCACCTAGTGGTCAGACTTATGCTTTAAACGCCTATAACTTTGGCTCCGATTGACATATTTTCACGGGACTTGTTTCTTTGGAGTTCTAAATAGTTGCCGAGTCCAACGATACCAAACATGCCAGAATTCGCCTTACGGTTAACCCTGCGCGGCAAAATAGCACTTAAAAAACACGCTCGAATATCTCCGCGAGCGTTATTCCGATCGACTCGAAAATGCCATAGGAAGAACATTGCATTACCTTCTGAACAAAAAACTCTATTGGCCTTATATTAAAATTTTTATCAGAAATGGCCGAAAATTGCAAAAAACGAAAAATTACCTTTACATTTTGTGTTTTTTACACATAAATGGTTATAACGTCGCAACGAAAATAGATTTTTTCACCATATTTGATACCCTGATGTATGAGCATATTCTGAGGCCACACAAAAAAAATTGTATGCTTGCACCACTAGATGGCCTTATAATTGAACAAAACCTTTGAAATCAAGCCACCCTATGGTCATACAACTGTTTCTTCACTAAACTAAAGTGTATAGTCATAAAACTAGTTAGATGTAACACATTTATGACCTGAGGTTGCATGCACAACTTTGTCATTGGGCCACCTAGTGGTTTTGAGATAGAAATATGGTATTTTTGCCTAAAACTACTCCAACAGTACATCTAAAACCTTGGGTCATCATGTATTATTCCTTTCATGGCTTGGAGATCATTGGTGCATGCCAATTAACTCCTTAGCAACCAATTAGGATACCTTATCAACCCTTTTTACAAGAGCTATAATTCTGCATCAGAACATCGTAGAGACATTGGGGTGGTCTCTTTTGACTCATTAACACCAATGTAACATTTTGTGAGCTGAGAATTGCCACTGCAAGCACCACACACGTTTTTTTCAGTGTTCTGGTTGTCAATGCTCCTCGAGAAGAGAGGGAGAGATTACACTGAATGAAAACACAGCTTTTTTGCTGATAACTGTTATATTATTTAGTCTGAAATCAAGAGATTTTCCTAGGTTCTTTAAACTGCTCATCCGAATTCAACTTTACTTTCTTCTGTGCCCTTTTTGGCTTGACCCCGGCATTGCTGCTTGCAGCTATATTTAGGGGTCAAGCCCCGAAGGGGCGAAGACCCCTATTGTATTTGTTAGTTTTCTTATTATTATTAGGGGTCAAGCCCAGAATGGGCAAAGACCCCTATTGTATCTGTTAGTTTTCTTTTTCTTTTTTTTCTTTTTCTTTTTCTTCCTCCGCCATTGCGGTCTATGGCAGCCTATAGCAGCGTACATAGGAAAGATATGAAATTTGGCACACTGATAGAGGACTGTCCAAAAAGTCTCCACAGCAAATTTGAAGTCTGTATCTCTAACCCGCTAGCGCCACCAACAGTCCAAAGTTGCACTTATGTATTTGCTCATAACTTCTGACCCGTAAGTCCTAGACACTAAATTCTTGTATCCTCTGATTCCTTGGCTCAAGACGATTCGATTGGACCCTATGACGTCATTTTCCGTCATGAAAAATTTTCCGCCATTTTGATTTATTCATAAAACCTACTTTTGCAAACTTGTCCTAGAGCTTTTGCCCAATTGCCATGAAAAACGGTATGTAGCATCTAGAGACACTCAGGGCAAAAAGTTATTAAAAGAATTTTGATAAACCATTCCGTTTTCGTATAACGCGTCAACAAATTTTACGTAGAGCCCAAAAAAACAGGTTTTAGTGTGTATCTTCGCCAATCTTATGTCTATTGACGCCAAACTTGGTAGTTGTGATGCCAGTGAGGATCTGAGGGGGCATGCAGACTTTCGTCATAGCACCACCTAGTGGTCATACGAATGTTGTACATGCTTATAACTTTGGCTCTGATCTGTGTTTTTTCACTGGACTTGTTTCGCTGAAGTCCAGAAAAGTTGCCGAGTCCAACGTTACCAAACATGCCAGATTTCGCCTTACGGTTAGCCCTGCGCAGCAAAACAGCACTTTAAAAACACGCGCGAATATCTCCGCGAGTGTAATTCTGATCGACTCGAAAACACCATAGGAAGAACAATGCATTACCTTCTGAACAAAAAGTTCTATTGGCGTTATATTAAAATTTTCATCAGAAATGGCCGAAAATTGCAAAAAACGAAAAATTACCTTTAAATTTTCAGTTTTTACACATCAATGGTTATAACTTCGTAACGCAAAGAGATTTTTTCACCATATTTGATACGCTGATGTACGACCACAGTCTGAGGCTACACAAAAAAAATTGTATGGTTGCACCACTAGTTGGCCTTATAATTGAACAAAACCTTTGAAATCAAGCCACCCTATGGTCATACAACTGTTTCTTCACTAAACTAAAGTGTATAGTCATAAAACTAGCTAGATGTAACACATTTATGACCTGAGGTTGCATGCACGAATTTTGTCATTGCGCCACCTACTGGTTTTGAAATAGAATATGGCATTTTTTGCCTAAAACTACTGCAACAACACATCTAAAACCATGAGTCATCATGGATTATTCCTTTCATGGCTTTGACTATAATCACTAGAGGATGTCCATTTACTCTCTAGCAACCAATGAGAATACGTTATCAACTGTTTTTGCCAGAGCTTTTTCTCTGTATCAGAACATCACAGAGACATGGGGATGGTCTCTTTTGACTCTTTTAACTTGTTGTAACATGTTGTGACACATGTTTGCCCACTGTAAGCATCACATACATGTCCTTCAGTGCTCTAATGTTCCATGATTGTCAATAACCGAAGGACAGTTGCAGTAGACAAGAATATAGATTATTTTTGTTGATTACCTTTGCATTTTTTCATCTGAAATCATTAGGTTTACCTAGGTTCTTCAGTCTGCTTATCCAAACGCAACTTTACATCCTTCTGTGCCCTTTTCGGCTTGACCCCGGTATTGCTGCTTGCAGCTATATTTATGGGTCAAGCCCCGAAGGGGCGAAGACCCCTATTGTATCCGTTAGTTTTCTTTTTATTATTATTATTATTAGGGGTCAAGCCCCGAAGGGGCGAAGACCCCTATTGTATCCGTTAGTTTTCTTATAATTAGGGGTCAAGCCCCGAAGGGGCGAAGACCCCTATTGTATTTGTTAGTTTTCTTATTATTATTATTAGTTATTCTTCTTCCGTTTCTTCTTCCGCCATTGCGGTCTATGGCAGCCCATAGAACCGTACGTAGGAAAGTTATGAAATTTGGCACACTGATAAAGGACAGTCCAATGTGTCCCCATAGCAAATTTGGAGTCTCTATCTCTAACCCGCTAGCGCCACCAACAGTCCAAAGTTGCACTTATGTTTTTGCTTATAACTTCTGATCCGTAAGTCCTAGAAACAAAATTCTTGCTTCCTCTGATTCCTTGGCTCAAGACGATTCGAATCGACCCTATGACGTCATTTTCCGTCATGAAAATTTTTCCGCCATTTTGAATTATTGGTAAAACCTACTTTTGCAAACTCGTCCTAGAGCTTTTGCCCGATTTTCACGAAAATCGGTATGTAGCATCTACAGACCCTCACGGCAAAAAGTTATGGAATTCATGTCAATTCGTCAATCTGTTTTCGTAAACCGCGTCAACGAATTTTACGTAGAGCGCAAAAAAACGGATTTGAGGCTGTATCTTCGGCAAACTTAAGCCTATTGACACGATACTTGGTACATGTGATGCCAGTCAGGAACTACGAGTGCATGCAGAGTTTCGTCACAGCGCCACCTAGTGGTCAGACTTATGCTTTACACGCCTATAACTTTGGCTCCGATTGACGTATTTTGACGGGACTTGATTTTTAGGAGTCCTGGATAGTCGCCGAGTCCAACGATACCAAACATGCCAGAATTCGCCTTACGGTTAACCCTGCGTGGCAAAATAGCACTTAAAAAACACGCGCAAATATATCCGCGAGCGTTATTCCGATCGACTCGAAAATGCCATAGGAAGAACATTGCATTACCTTCTGAACAAAAAACTCTATTTGCATTATATTAAAATTTTCATCAGAAATGGCCGAAAATTGCAAAAAACAAAAATTACCTTTGCATTTAGTGTTTTTTACACATAAATTTTTATAACTTCGCAACGAAAGAGATTCTTTCACCAGATTTGATACAATGATGTATGAGCAGAGTCTGAGGCCACACAAAAAATTGGTATGCCTGAACCACTAGGTGGCCCTATAATTGAACAAAATATTTAATATCAAGCAAGCCCTATGGTCATACAACTATTTCTTTGCTGAACTAAAGTGTATAGTCATGAAACTAGCTAGATGTAACGCAGATATGACCCGAGGTTGCATGCACGATTCTGTCATAGCGCCACCTAGTGGTTTGGAGATAGAAAATAGCTATATTTGCCTAAAACTACTGCAACAACACATCTAAAACCATGAGTCATCATGGATTCTTCATTTCATATGGCTTGGTCTATAATCACTGGTGGATGTGAATTTACTCTCTAGCAACCAATGAGAATACCTTATGAACCGTTTTGAAAGAGCTTTTTCTCTGCATCAGAACATCGTAGAGACATGGGGATGGTCTCTTTTGACTGATTTAACTTGTTGTAACATGTTGTGACCCATGTTATGCCACTGCAAACATCACTCACATATCCTTCTGTGCTCTAATGTTCCATGACTGCCAATAACAGAAGGATTATTGCAGTGGATTAGAACATAGATTATTTTTGTTGATTACTTTTGCGTTTTTTCATCTGAAATCATTGGGTTTACCTAGGTTCTTTGGTCTGCTTATCCAAACTCAACTTTACAGCCTTCTGTGCCCTTTTCGGCTTGACCCCGGTATCGCTGCTTGCAGCTATATTTATTATTAGTTATTCTTCTTCTTCCGCCATTGCGGTCTATTGCAGCCCATAGAACCGTACGTAGGAAAGTTATGAAATTTGGCACACTGATAAAGGACAGTCCAATGTGTCCCCACAGCAAATTTGGAGTCTCTATCTCCAACCCTCTAGCGCCACCAACAGTCCAAAGTTGCACTTACGTTTTTGCTTATAACTTCTGATCCGTAAGTCCTAGAAACAAAATTCTTGTTTCCTTTAATTCTTTGGCTCAAGACGATTCGATTTGACCCTATGACGTCATTTTCCGTTATGGAAATTTTTCCGCCATTTTGAATTATTCCTAAAACCTACTTTTGCAAACTCGTCCTAGAGCTTTTGCCCAATTTCCACGAAAATCGGTATGTAGCATCTACAGACCCTCACGGCAAAAAGTTATGAAATTCATGTCAATTCGTCCATCCGTTTCCGTAAACCGCGTCAACGAATTTTACATAGAGCGCAAAAAAACGGATTTGAGGCTGTATCTTTGCCAAACTTAAGCCTATTGACACGATACTTGGTACTTGTGATGCGAGTCAGGATCTTAGGGTGCATGCAGAGTTTAGTCACAGCGCCACCTAGTGGTCAGACTTATGCTTTAAACGCGTATAACGTTGGCTCCGATTGACATATTTTCACGGGAATTGTTTCTTTGGAGTTCTGAATAGTTGCCGAGTCCAACGATACCAAACATGCCAGAATTTGCCTTACGGTTAGCCCTGCGCAGCAAAACAGCACTTAAAAAACATGCGCGAATATCTCCGCGAGCGTTATTCCGATCGACTCGAAAACACCATAGGAAGAACATTGCATTACCTTCTGAACAAAAAGTTCTATTGGCGTTATATTAAAATTTTCATCAGAAATGGCCGAAAATTTTAAAAAACGAAAAATTACCTTTTACAATTTGTGTTTTTATACATAAATGGTTATAACTTCGCAACGAAAAGACATTTTTTCACCAGATTTGATACGCTGATGTATGAGCAGAGTCTGAGGCCACACAAAATAATTGGTATGCCTAAACCGCTAGGTGGCCATATAATTGAACAAAAACTTTCATATCAAGCAAGCCCTATGGTAATGAAACTACTTCTTCACTAAACTAAAGTGTATAGTCATAAAACTAGCTAGCTGTAACACAGTTATGAACTGAGGTTGCATGCACAACTTTGTCATTGCGCCACCTAGTGGTTTGGAGATAGAAAATAGCTATTTTTGCCTAAAACTACTCCAACAGTACATCTAAAATCTTGGGTCATCATGGAATCTTCATTTCATGGCTTGGACTATAATCACTGGTGGATGTGAATTTACTCTCTAGCAACCAATGAGAATACCTTATCAACCGTTTTTGCAAGAGCTATATCACTGTGTCAGAACATCGTAGAGACACGGGGGTGGGCTCTTTTGACTCATTAACACCACTGTAACATTTTGTGAGCTGAGTATTGCCACTGCAAGCACCACACATTTTTACGTCAGTGTTCTAGTTATCAATGCTCGTCGAAAAAGAGAGAGAGATTTCACTAAATGAGAGCACAGCTTTTTCCTGATAACTATTATGTTGTTTTGTCTGAAATCAAGAGATTTTTCTAGGTTCTTTAAACTGCTCATCCGAAGTCAACTTTACTTTCTGTTGTGCCCTTTTTGGCTTGACCCCGGTGATTGCTGCTTGCAGCTATATTTATTATTATTATTATTAGGGGTCAAGCCCCGAAGGGGCGAAGACCCCTATTGTATTTGTTAGTTTTCTTATTATTAGTTATTCTTCTTTTTCTTCTTCCGCCATTGCGGTCTATGGCAGCCCATAGAACCGTACGTAGGAAAGTTATGAAATTTGGCACACTGATAAAGGACAGTCCAATGTGTCCCCACAGCAAATTTGGAGTCTCTATCTCCAACCCTCTAGCGCCACCAACAGTCCAAAGTTGCACTTACGTTTTTGCTTATAACTTCTGATCTGTAAGTCCTAGAAACAAAATTCTTGTTTCCTCTGATTCCTTGGCTCAAGACGATTCGATTTGACCCTATGACGTCATTTTCCGTCATGGAAATTTTTCCGCCATTTTGAATTATTCGTAAAACCTACTTTTGCGAACTCGTCCTAGAGCTTTTGCCCAATTTCCACGAAAATCGGTATGCAGCATCTACAGACCCTCACGGCAAAAAGTTATGGAATTCATGTCAATTCGTCCATCCGTTTCTGTAAACCGCGTCAGCGAATTTTACGTAGAGCGCAAAAAAACGGATTTGAGGCTGTATCTTTGCCAAACTTAAGCCTATTGACACGATACTTGGTACTTGTGATGCGAGTCAGGAACTCAAGGTGCATGCAGAGTTTCGTCACAGCGCCACCTAGTGGTCAGACTTATGCTTTAAACGCCTATAACGTTGGCTCCGATTGACATATTTTCATGGGACTTGTTTCTTTGGAGTTCTGAATAGTTGCCGAGTCCAACGATACCAAACATGCCAGAATTTGCCTTACGGTTAACCCTGCGCGGCAAAATAGCTCTTAAAAAACACGCTCAAATATCTCCGCGAGCGTTATTCCGATCGACTCGAAAATGCCATAGGAAGAACATTGCATTACCTTCTGAACAAAAAACTCTATTGGCGTTATATTAAAATTTTCATCATAAATGGCCGAAAATTGCAAAAAACAAAAAATTACCTTTACATTTTGTGTTTTTTACACATAAATGGTTATAACTTCGCAACAAAAATAGATTTTTTCACCATATTTGATACCCTGATGTATGAGCATATTTTGAGGCCACACAAAAAAAATTGTATGCTTGCACCACTAGGTGGCCCTATAATTGAACAAAACCTTTGATATCAAGCCAGCCCTATGGTCATACAACTGTTTCTTCACTAAACTAAAGTGTATAGTCATAAAACTAGCTAGATGTAACACAGTTATGACCTGATGTTGCATGCACAATGTTGTCATTGCGCCACCTACTGGTTTTGAGATAGAATATGGTATTTTTTGCCTAAAACTACTGCAACAACACTTCTAAAACCATGAGTCATCATGGATTATTCCTTTCATGGCTTTGACTATAATCACTGATGGTTGCCAATTCACTCCCTAGCAACCAATGAGAATACCTTATCAACCGGTTTTGCAAAAGCTATATCTCTGCATCGGAACATCGTAGAGACACGGGGGTGGGCTCTTTTGACTAATTTAACTTGGTTTAACTAGGTTCTTCAGTCTGCTTATCCAATCTCAATTTTACATCCTTTTGGGCCCTTTTCGGCTTGACCCCGGTATTGCTGCTTGCAGCAATATTTAGGGGTCAAGCCCCGAAGGGGCGTAGAACCCTATTGTTATTGTTAGTTTTCTTATTAGGGGTCAAGCCCAGAATGGGCGAAGACCCCTATTGTATCCGTTAGTTTTCTTTTTATTATTATTATTATTAGGGGTCAAGCCCAGAATGGGCGAAGACCCCTATTGTATCCGTTAGTTTTCTTTTTATTATTATTATTATTATTATTATTATTATTATTATTAGTTATTCTTCTTCCGCCATTGCGGTCTATGGCAGCCCATAGAACCGTACGTAGGAAAGTTATGAAATTTGGCACACTGATAAAGGACAGTCCAATGTGTCCCCACAGCAAATTTGGAGTCTCTATCTCTAACCCGCTAGCGCCACCAACAGTCCAAAGTTGAACTTATGTTTTTGCTTATAACTTCTGATCCGTAAGTCCTAGAAACGAAATTCTTGTTTCCTCTGATTCCTTGGCTCAAGACGATTCGATTGGACCATATGACGTCATTTTCCGTCATGAAAATTTTTCCGCCATTTTGAATTATTCGTAAAACCTACTTTTGCGAACTCGTCCTAGAGTTTTTACCCGATTGTCGCGAAATTTGGTATGTAGCATCTAGAGACCCTCACGGCAAAAAGTTATCAAAAGAATTTCGATAAACCAATCCGTTGTCGTATAGCGCGTTAACAAATTTTACGTAGAGCGCAAAAAAACAGATTTTAGGCTGTATCTTCGTCAAACTTAGGCCTATTGACACGACACTTGGTACTTGTGATGCCAGTCAGGAACTGAGTGTGCATGCACAGTTTCGTCGCAGCGCCACCTAGTGGCCAGACAGATGTTTTTTACACCTATAACTTTGGCTGTGATCAACGTATTTTGACGGGACTTGATTTTTAGGAGTCCTGAATAGTCGCCGAGTCCAACGATACCAAACATGCCAGATTTCGCCTTACGGTTAGCCCTGCGCAGCAAAACAGCACTTACTAAACACGCGCGAATATCTCCGCGAGCGTAATTCTGATCGACTCGAAAACATCATAGGAAGAATATTGCATTACCTTCTGAACAAAAAGTTCTATTGGCACTATATTAAAATTTTCATCAGAAATGGCCGAAAATTGCAAAAAACGAAAAATTACCTTTAAATTTTGTGTTTTTACACATAAATGGTTATAACTTCGTAACGCAAAAAGATTTATTCACCATATTTGATACGCTGATGTACGACCACAGTCTGAGGCTACACAAAAAAAATTGTATGGTTGCACCACTAGTTGGCCTTATAATTGAACAAAACCTTTGAAATCAAGCCACCCTATGGTCATACAACTGTTTCTTCACTAAACTAAAGTGTATAGTCATAAAACTAGCTAGATGTAACACATTTATGACCTGAGGTTGCATGCACGAATTTTGTCATTGCGCCACCTACTGGTTATGAGATAGAATATGGCATTTTTTGCCTAAAACTACTGCAACAACACATCTAAAACCATGAGTCATCATGGATTATTCCTTTCATGGCTTTGACTATAATCACTAGAGGATGTCCATTTACTCTCTAGCAACCAATGAGAATACGTTATCAACTGTTTTTGCTAGAGCTTTTTCTCTGTATCAGAACATCACAGAGACATGGGGATGGTCTCTTTTGACTCTTTTAACTTGTTGTAACATGTTGTGACCCATGTTTGCCCACTGTAAGCATCACATACATGTCCTTCAGTGCTCTAATGTTCCATGATTGTCAATAACCGAAGGACAGTTGCAGTAGACAAGAATATAGATTATTTTTGTTGATTACCTTTGCATTTTTTCATTTGAAATCATTAGGTTTACCTAGGTTCTTCAGTCTGCTTATCCAAACTCAACTTTACACCCTTCTGTGCCCTTTTCGGCTTGACCCCGGTATTGCTGCTTGCAGCTATATTATTATTATTATTAGTTATTCTTCTTCCGCCATTGCGGTCTATGGCAGCCCATAGAACCGTACGTAGGAAAGTTATGAAATTTGGCACACTGATAAAGGACAGTCCAATGTGTCCCCACAGCAAATTTGGAGTCTCTATCTCTAACCCGCTAGCGCCACCAACAGTCCAAAGTTGAACTTATGTTTTTGCTTATAACTTCTGATCCGTAAGTCCTAGAAACGAAATTCTTGTTTCCTCTGATTCCTTGGCTCAAGACGATTCGATTGGACCCTATGACGTCATTTTCTGTCATGAAAATTTTTCCGCCATTTTGAATTATTCGTAAAACCTACTTTTGCAAACTCGTCCTAGAGTTTTTACCCGATTGTCGCGAAATTAGGTATGTAGCATCTAGAGACCCTCACGGCAAAAAGTTATCAAAAGAATTTCGATAAACCAATCCGTTGTCGTATAGCGCGTTAACAAATTTTACGTAGAGCGCAAAAAAACAGATTTTAGGCTGTATCTTCGTCAAACTTAGGCCTATTGACACGACACCTGGTACTTGTGATGCCAGTCAGGAACTGAGTGTGCATGCACAGTTTCGTCGCAGCGCCACCTAGTGGCCAGACAGATGTTTTTTACACCTATAACTTTGGCTGTGATCAACGTATTTTGACGGGACTTGATTTTTAGGAGTCCTGAATAGTCGCCGAGTCCAACGATACCAAACATGCCAGATTTCGCCTTACGGTTAGCCCTGCGCAGCAAAACAGCACTTAAAAAACACGCGCGAATATCTCCGCGAGCGTAATTCTGATCGACTCGAAAACATCATAGGAAGAATATTGCATTACCTTCTGAACAAAAAGTTCTATTGGCACTATATTAAAATTTTCATCAGAAATGGCCGAAAATTGCAAAAAACGAAAAATTACCTTTAAATTTTGTGTTTTTACACATAAATGGTTATAACTTCGTAACGCAAAGAGATTTATTCACCATATTTGATACGCTGATGTACGACCACAGTCTGAGGCTACACAAAAAAAAATTGTATGGTTGCACAACTAGTTGGCCTTATAATTGAACAAAACCTTTGAAATCAAGCCACCCTATGGTCATACAACTGTTTCTTCACTAAACTAAAGTGTATAGTCATAAAACTAGCTAGATGTAACACATTTATGACCTGAGGTTGCATGCACGAATTTTGTCATTGCGCCACCTACTGGTTTTGAGATAGAATATGGCATTTTTTGCCTAAAACTACTGCAACAACACTTCTAAAACCATGAGTCATCATGGATTATTCCTTTCATGGCTTTGACTATAATCACTAGAGGATGTCCATTTACTCTCTAGCAACCAATGAGAATACGTTATCAACTGTTTTTGCAAGAGCTTTTTCTCTGTATCAGAACATCACAGAGACATGGGGATGGTCTCTTTTGACTCTTTTAACTTGTTGCAACATGTTGTGACCCATGTTTGCCCACTGTAAGCATCACATACATGTCCTTCAGTGCTCTAATGTTCCATGATTGTCAATAACCGAAGGACAGTTGCAGTAGACAAGAATATAGATTATTTTTGTTGATTACCTTTGCATTTTTTCATCTGAAATCATTAGGTTTACCTAGGTTCTTCAGTCTGCTTATCCAAACGCAACTTTACATCCTTCTGTGCCCTTTTCGGCTTGACCCCGGTATTGCTGCTTGCAGCTATATTTAGGGGTCAAGCCCAGAATGGGCGAAGACCCCTATTGTATCCGTTAGTTTTCTTTTTATTATAATAATTAGGGGTCAAGCCCCGAAGGGGCGAAGACCCCTATTGTATTTGTTAGTTTTCTTATTATTATTATTATTATTATTCTTCTTCTTCTTCTTCTTCCGCCATTGCGGTCTATGGCAGCCCATAGAACCGTACGTAGGAAAGTTATGAAATTTGGCACACTGATAAAGGACAGTCCAATGTGTCTCCACAGCAAATTTGGAGTCTCTAACTCCAACCCTCTAGCGCCACCAACAGTCTAAAGTTGCACTTACGTTTTTGTTTATAACTTCTGACCCGTACGTCCTAGAAACGAAATTCTTGTTTCCTCTGATTCCTTGGCTCAAGACGATTCGACTGGACCCTATGACGTCATTTTCCGTCATGAAAATTTTTCCGCCATTTTGAATTATTCGTAAAACCTACTTTTGCGAACTCGTCCTAGAGCTTTTGCCCGATTTCCACGAAAATCGGTATGTAGCATCTACAGACCCTCACGGCAAAAAGTTATGGAATTCATGTCGATTCGCCAATCTGTTTGCGTAAACCGCGTCAACAAATTTTACGTAGAGTGCAAAAAAACGGATTTGAGGCTGTATCTTCGCCAAACTTAAGCCTATTGAAACGACACTTGGTACTTGTGATGCCAGTCAGGAACTGAGAGTGCATGCCCAGTTTCGTCGCAGCGCCACCTAGTGGTAAGACGAATGTTTTACACACCTATAACTTTGGCTGTGATCGACGTATTTTCATGGGACTTGTTTCCTTGGAGTCCTGAATAGTCGCCGAGTCCAACGATACCAAACATGCCAGAATTGGCCTTACGGTTAACCCTGCGCGGCAAAATAGCACTTAAAAAACACGCGCGAATATCTCCGCGAGCGTAATTCTGATCGACTCGAAAACATCATAGGAAGAATATTGCATTACCTTCTGAACAAAAAGTTCTATTGGCATTGTATTAAAATTTTCATCAGAAATGGCTGAAAATTGCAAAAAACGAAAAATTACCTTTAAATTTTGTGTTTTTACACATAAATGGCTATAACTTCGTAACGCAAAGAGATTTTTTCACCATATTTGATACGCTGATGTACGACCACAGTCTGAGGCTACACAAAAAAAATTGTATGGTTGCACCACTAGTTGGCCTTATAATTTAACAAAACCTTTGAAATCAAGCCACCCTATGGTCATACAACTGTTTCTTCACTAAACTAAAGTGTATAGTCATAAAACTAGCTAGATGTAACACAGTTATGATCTGAGGTTGCATGCACAATTTTGTCATTGCGCCACCTACTGGTTTTGAGATAGAATATGGCATTTTTTTGCCTAAAACTACTGCAACAACACATCTAAAACCATAAGTCATCATGGATTATTCCTTTCATGGCTTTGACTATAATCACTAGTGGATGTCCATTTACTCTCTAGCAACCAATGAGAATACGTTATCAACTGTTTTTGCAAGAGCTTTTTCTCTGCATCAGAACATCGCAGAGACATTGGGGTGGGCTCTTTTGACTCATTAACACCACTGTAACATTTTGTGAGCTGAGTATTGCCACTAGAAGCACCACTCATTTTTACGTCAGTGTTCTAGTTATCAATGCTCGACGAAAGAGAGGGAGAGATTTCACTAAATGAGAACAGCTTTTTTGCTGATAACTGTTATATTGTTTTTCTGAAATCAAGAGATTTTCCTAGGTACTTTAAACTGCTCATCCGAAGTCAACTTTACTTTCTGCTGTGCCCTTTTTTGGCTTGACCCCGGTGATTGCTGCTTGCAGCTATATTTATTATTATTATTAGTTATTCTTCTTCCGCCATTGCGGTCTATGGCAGCCCATAGAACCGTACGTAGGAAAGTTATGAAATTTGGCACACTGATAAAGGACACTCCAATGTGTCCCCACAGCAAATTTGGAGTCTCTATGTCAAACCCGCTAGCGCCACCAACAGTCCAAAATTGCACTTATGTTTTTGCTTATAACTTCTGATCCGTAAGTCCTAGAAACAAAATTCTTGCTTACTCTGATTCCTTGGCTCAAGACGATTCGATTACACTCTATGACGTCATTTTCCGTCATGAAAATTTTCCCGCCATTTTGAATTATTTGAAAAACCTACTTTTTCGAACTCGTCCTAGAGCTTTTGTCCGATTGCCACGAAAATTGGTATGTATCATCTTGAGACACTCATGGCAAAAAGTTATCAAAAGAATTTCGATACAGCAATCCGTTGTCAAATACCACCTTAACGAGTTTTATGTAGAGCGCAAAAAAACAGATTTTAGGCTTTATCTTCGTCAAACTTAGGCCTATTGACACGACACTTGGTACTTGAGATGCCAGTCAGGAACTGAGGGTGCATGCACAGTTTCGTCGCAGCGCCACCTACTGGCCAGACGAATGTTTTATACGCCTATAACTTTGGCTGTGATAAACGTATTTTGACGGGACTTGATTTTTAGGAGTCCTGGGTAGTCGCCGAGTCCAACGATACCAAACATGCCAGATTTCGCCTTACGGTTAGCCCTGCGCAGCAAAACAGCACTTAAAAAACAAGCGCGAATATCTCCGCGAGCGTAATTCTGATCGACTTGAAAACATCATAGGAAGAATATTGCATTACCTTCTGAACAAAAAGTTCTATTGGCGTTATATTAAAATTTTCATCAGAAATGGCCGAAAATTGCAAAAAACGAGAAATTACCTTTGAATTTTGTGTTTTTTACACATAAATGGTTATAACTTCGCAACGAAAAGAGATTTTTTCACCAGATTTGATACGCTGATGTACGAGCAGAGTCTGAGGTCACACAAAAACATTGGTATGCCTTCACCACTAGTTGGCCTTATAATTGGACAAAACCTTTCATATCAAGCAAGCCCTATGGTCATACAACTATTTCTTTGCTGAACTAAAGTGTATAGTCAGAAAACTAGCTAAATGTAACGCAGTCATGCCCTGAGGTTGCATGCACAATTTTGTCATAGCGCCACCTAGTGGCTTGGAGATAGAAAATAGCAATTTTTGCCTAAAACTACTGCAACAACACATCTAAAATCATAAGTCATCATGGATTCTTCATTTCATGGCTTGGACTATTATCGCTGGTGGATGTGAATCTACTCTCTAGCAACCAATGAGATTACCTAATCAACTGTTTTTGAAAGAGCTTTTTCTCTGCATCAGAACATCATAGAGACATGGGGATGGTCTCTTTTGACTGATTTAACTTGTTGTAACATGTTGTGACCCATGTTATGCCACTGCATACATCACTCACGTGTCCTTCCGTGCTCTAATGTTCCATGATTGTCAATAACAGAAGGACGATTGCATTAGACAAGAACATAGATTATTTTTGTTGATTACTTTTGCGTTTTTTTCATTTGAAATCATGAGGTTTACCTAGGTTCTTTAGTATTCTTATCCAATCTCAACTTTACACCCTTCTGTGCCCTTTTCGGCTTGACCCCGGCATTGCTGCTTGCAGCTATATTTATTATTATTATTAGTTATTCTTCTTCTTCCGCCATTGCGGTCTATGGCAGCCCATAGAACCGTACGTAGGAAAGTTATGAAATTTGGCACACTGATAAAGGACAGTCCAATGTGTCCCCACAGCAAATTTGGAGTCTCTATCTCCAACCCTCTAGCGCCACCAACAGTCCAAAGATGCACTTACGTTTTTGCTTATAACTTCTGATCCGTAAGTCCTAGAAACAAATTTCTTGTTTCCTCTGATTCCTTGGCTCAAGACGATTCGATTTGACCCTATGACGTCATTTTCCGTCATGGAAATTTTTCCGCTATTTTGAATTATTCATAAAACCTACTTTTGCGAACTCGTCCTAGAGCTTTTGCCCAATTTTCACGAAAATCGGTATGTAGCATCTAGAGACCCTCACGGCAAAAAGTTATCAAAAGAATTTCGATAAACCAATCCGTTGTCATATAGCGCGTCAACAAAATTTTCGTAGAGCGCAAAAAACAGATTTTAGGCTGTATCTTCGTCAAACTTAGGCCTATTGACACGACACTTGGTACTTGTGATGCCAGTCAGGAACTGAGTGTGCATGCACAGTTTCGTCGCAGCGCCACCTAGTGGCCAGACAGATGTTTTTTACACCTATAACTTTGGCTGTGATCAACGTATTTTGACGGGACTTGATTTTTAGGAGTCCTGAATAGTCGCCGAGTCCAACGATACCAAACATGCCAGATTTCGCCTTACGGTTAGCCCTGCGCAGCAAAACAGCACTTAAAAAACACGCGCGAATATCTCCGCGAGCGTAATTCTGATCGACTCGAAAACATCATAGGAAGAATATTGCATTACCTTCTGAACAAAAAGTTCTATTGGCACTGTATTAAAATTTTCATCAGAAATGGCTGAAAATTGCAAAAAACGAAAAATTAACTTTAAATTTTGTGTTTTTACACATAAATGGTTATAACTTCGTAACGCAAAGAGATTTTTTCACCATATTTGATACGCTGATGTACGACCACAGTCTGAGGCTACACAAAAAAAATTGTATGGTTGCACCACTAGTTGGCCTTATAATTGAACAAAACCATTGAAATCAAGCCACCCTATGGTCATACAACTGTTTCTTCACTAAACTAAAGTGTATAGTCATAAAACTAGCTAGATGTAACACATTTATGACCTGAGGTTGCATGCACGAATTTTGTCATTGCGCCACCTACTGGTTTTGAGATAGAATATGGCATTTTTTGCCTAAAACTACTGCAACAACACATCTAAAACCATGAGTCATCATGGATTATTCCTTTCATGGCTTTGACTATAATCACTAAAGGATGTCCATTTACTCTCTAGCAACCAATGAGAATACGTTATCAACAGTTTTTGCAAGAGCTTTTTCTCTGTATCAGAACATCACAGAGACATGGGGATGGTCTCTTTTGACTCTTTTAACTTGTTGTAACATGTTGTGACCCATGTTTGCCCACTGTAAGCATCACATACATGTCCTTCAGTGCTCTAATGTTCCATGATTGTCAATAACCGAAGGACAGTTGCAGTAGACAAGAATATAGATTATTTTTGTTGATTACCTTTGCATTTTTTCATCTGAAATCATTAGGTTTACCTAGGTTCTTCAGTCTGCTTATCCAAACGCAACTTTACATCCTTCTGTGCCCTTTTCGGCTTGACCCCGGTATCGCTGCTTGCAGCTATATTTATTATTATTATTATTATTATTATTAGGGATCAAGCCACGAAGTGGCGTAGACACCTATTGTATCTGTTAGTTTTCTTATTATTATTCATCCTAGTTCTTCCGCCATTGAAGTCAATGGCAGCCCATAGAACCGTACATAGGAAAGTTATGAAATTTGGCACACATGTAGAGGACAGTCTCAGAAGTTACTATAGCAACATTGGTGTGTCTGACTCAAACCCTCTAGCGCCACCAGCAGTCCAAAAATCCACTTAGGTTCATGCTCATAACTTTTGACCCGTGAGTCCTAGAAACTAAATTCTTGTTTCCTCTGAATCCTTTGCTCATGATGATTCAATTGCACACATTGATGTCATTTGTGTCATGCACATATTTCCGCCATTTTGAATTTTCCGTAAAACCTACTTTTTCGAACTCCTCCTAGAGCGTTCGTCCGATTTGCATGTCCTTTGGTATGTAGCATCTAGAGACACCCCAGACAAAAAGTTATCAAAAGCTTTTTGATAGACCAATGCGTTCTCGTATAAATTGACAACATATATGGCGGCGAGCACGCCAAAACGGACGTGAGGCCTTATCTTCGCAAAACTTTATTGTATCGACACGAAACTTGGTATATGTCATTACAGTCATGACCTGAGGGTGCCTGCAACGTTTCGTCACAGCGCCACCTAGTGGTCACGAGATTCGAAAAATGCCTATTTTCGCTTATAACTACTTCAAACTTGAGTCTAAAATCATGAAGGTGGTCTTGTTAGATTCCTTGAGGCATGCAGAGTCAAACGATACCAAACGGTTTTTGGTCGGCCATTTTGGGTGTCAGCCATTTTGAATTTTCTCATTAAGTTCAGTATTTCACAAACAGAATGGCGTATCGCTACGAAATTTGGCATGGTTCATCAGTGACATGTTCTGAGCGCACCTATAAATCTTTAGGACGGCGCCACCTAGTGGTCAGGATATGTAAAACAATTTTTTAAAATCTTTATATCATTTGATTAAATTGCCACTATGACATAAGACTTCACTCTATTGATTCCTTGGCTCATGCTGAGTCCGACTGTACCAAATATGTCTGAGTCAAACCTACTTCCTGTCGGCCATTTTGATTTATATTGAACAGCTACTTTTTCGAACTCCTCCTAGAGCGCTCGTGTGATTGGCTTGATTTTTGGTATGCATCATCTATAGACACTCTAGACAAAAAGTTATCAAAAGAGTTTCGGTAGACCTATCCGTTGTCGTATAACGCATCAAAGAATGCGAGAGCGAGCACGCCAAAATGTGTTTGAGCCTGTATCTTCGCAAAATTTATGCGTATTAATATGAGACTTGGTATACGTCATAACAGTGATGACCTGAGGGTGAATGCATCATTTCGTCACACTGCCCCCTACTGGTCACGAGATATAAAAAATGTCTATTTTTGCTTATAACTACTGCAAATTTGAATGTAAAATTATGAGACTGGTCTTGTTAGATTTCGTGAGGCATGCCGAGTCAAACGATACCAAATGGTTTTTGGTCGGCATTTTGTGTGTCGGCCATTTTGAATTTTTCTTTAAGTTTAAGTATTTCAGAAATGCAATTGCGTATTGTTATGAAACTTGGTATGGTTCATCAGCAACATGTTCTGGGAGGACTTGTAAACTTTTCGGTGCCCCCTAGTGGTCAAGAGATTTGAAGCTATATCTCTGCATCTCTTTATTGTATTTACACCAAATTTGGTGGGTGTCATCACAAACAAGACCTGAGTCACAATTTATTTTTTGGCCAGTGCCCCCTAGTGGTCAAGTCATTTAAGGCTATATCTCTGCATCTCTTTATTGTATTCACACCAAATTTGGTGGGTGTCATCACAATCAAGACCTGAGTCACAATTTATTTTTTGGTCAGTGCCCCCTAGTGGTCAAGTCATTTAAGGCTATATCTCCGTATCGCTTTATTGTATTTACACCAAATTTGGTGGGTGTCATCACAGTCATGACCTGAGGCACCATCTATTCCTTCGGCACAGTGCCACCTAGTGGTCTCAAGATACGAAAAAATTGCTTTTTTTCATAAAACTAATGCAAACTTAGATGTTAAATCATGGCAGTCATCACGTATGAATCATTTTTTGCCATGTTTGGCTTGACCCCGGTATCGCTGCTTGCAGCTATATTTATTATTATTATTAATCTTCTTCTTGTTCTTCCGCCATTGAAGTCAATGGCAGCCCATAGAACCGTACGTAGGAAAGTTATGAAATTTGGCACACATGTAGAGGACAGTCTAAGAAGTTACTATAGCAACATAGGTGTGACTAACTCAAACCCTCTAGCGCCACCAACTGTCCAAAAATCCACTTCTGTTCATGCTCATAACTTCTGACCCGTGAGTCCTAGAAACTAAATTCTTATTTCCTCTGAATCCTTGGCTCATGATGATTAAATTGCATACATTGATGTCATTTGTGTCATGCACATCTTTCCGCCATTTTGAATTTTCCGTAAAACCTACTTTTTCGAACTCCTCCTAGAGCGTTTGTCCGATTTGCATGTCCTTTGGTATGTAGCATCTAGAGACACCCCAGACAAAAAGTTATCAAAAGCTTTTTGATAGACCAATGCGTTGTCGCATACAGTGACACCATATAAGGCGGCGAGCACGCCAAAACGGACGTGAGGCCGTATCTTCGCAAAACTTTTGTGTATCGACACGAAACTTGGTATATGTCATTGCAGTCATGACCTGAGGGTGCCTGCAACGTTTCGTCACAGCGCCACCTAGTGGTCACGAGATTCGAAAAATGCCTATTTTCGCTTATAACTACTTCAAAGTTGAGTCTAAAATCATGAAGGTGGTCTTGTTAGATTCCTTGAGGCATGCCGAGTCAAACGATACCAAACGGTTTTCGGTCTGCCATTTTGGGTGTCGGCCATTTTGAATTTTCTCATTAAGTTCAGTATTTCACAAACAGAGTGACGTATCGCTACGAAATTTGGCACGGTTCATCAGTGACATATTCTGAGCGCACCTATAAATCTTTAGGATGGCGCCACCTAGTGGTCAGGATATGTAAAAAATTTTTTTTAAATCTTTATATCATTTGATTAAATTGCCACTATGACATAAGACTTCACTCTATGAATTCCTTGGCTCATGCTGAGTCTGACCGTACCAAATATGTCTGAATCAAACCTACTTCCTGTCAGCCATTTTGAATTATATTGAACACCTACTTTTTCGAACTCCTCCTAGAGCGCTCGTGTGATTGGCTTGATTTTTGGTACGCATCATCTAGAGACACTCCAGACAAAAAGTTATCAAAAGCTTTTCGGTAGACCTATCCGTTGTCGTATAACGCATCAAAGAATGCGAGAGCGAGCACGCCAAAATGTGTTTGCGCCTGTATTTTCGCAAAACTTTTGCGTATTAATATGAGACTTGGTATATGTCATAACAGTGATGACCTGAGGGTGCATGCACCATTTCGTCACACTGCCCCCTACTGGTCACGAGATATAAAAAATGTCTATTTTTGCTTATAACTACTGCAAACTTGAATGTAAAATTATGAGAGTGGTCTTGTTAGATTTCGTGAGGCATGCCGAGTCAAAAGATACCAAATGGTTTTTGGTCGGCCATTTTGTGTGTCGGCCATTTTGAATTTTTTCTTTAAGTTCAAGTATTTCAGAAACGCAATTGCTTATTGTTATGAAACTTGGTATGGTTCATCAGCAACATGTTCTGAGAGGACTTGTAAACTTTTTGGCGCCCCCTAGTGGTCAAGAGATTTGAAGCTATATCTCTGCATCTCTTTATTGTATTTACCCCAAATGTGGTGGGTGTCATCACAATCAAGACCTGAGTCACAATTTATTGTTTGGTCAGTGCCCCCTAGTGGTCAAGTCATTTAAGGCTATATCTCTGCATTTCTTTATCGTATTTACACCAAATTTGGTGGGTGTCATCACAGTCAAGACCTGAGTCACAATTTATTGTTTGGTCAGTGCCACCTAGTGGTCAAGTCATTTAAGGCTATATCTTCGTATCGTTTTATAATATTTACACTAAATTTGGTATGTGTCATCACAGTCATGACCTGAGGCACCATCTATTGTTTCGGCACAGCACCACCTAGTGGTCTCAAGATACGAAAAAATTGCTATTTTTTTCATAAAATTAATGCAAACTTAGATCTTAAATCATGATAGTCATCACGTATGAATCATTTTTTGCCATGTTTGGCTTGACCCCGGTATCGCTGCTTGCAGCTATATTTATTATTATTATTATTTTTCTTCCTCGTTCTTCCGCCGAAAGTCAATGGCAGCCCATAGAACCGTACATAGGAAAGTTATGAAATTTGGCACACTGATAAAGGACAGTCCAATGTGTCTCCACAGCAAATTTGGAGTCTCTATCTCTAACCCTCTAGCGCCACCAACAGTCCAAAGTTGCACTTATGTTTTTGCTTATAACTTCTGATCCGTAGGTCCTAGAAACGAAATTCTTGTTTCCTCTGATTCCTTGGCTCAAGACGATTCGACTGGACCCTATGACGTCATTTTCCGTCATGAAAATTTTTCCGCCATTTTGAATTATTCGTAAAACCTACTTTTTCGAACTCGTCCTAGAGCTTTTGCCCGATTGCCGCGAAAATTGGTATGTAGCATCTAGAGACCCTCACGGCAAAAAGTTATCAAAAGAATTTCGATAAACCAATCCGTTGTTGTATAGCGCGTCAACAAATTTTACGTAGAGCGCAAAAAAACAGATTTTAGGGTGTATCTTCATCAAAGTTTGGCCTATTGACACGACACTTGGTACTTGTGATGCCAGTCAGGAATTGAGTGTGCATGCACAGTTTCCTTGCAGCGCCACCTAGTGGCCAGACAGATGTTTTTTACACCTATAACTTTGGCTGTGATCAACGTATTTTGACGGGAATTGATTTTTAGGAGTCCTGAATAGTCGCCGAGTCCAACGATACCAAACACGTCAGATTTCGCCTTACAGTTAGCCCTGCGCAGCAAAACAGCACTTAAAAAACATGCGCGAATATCTCCGCGAGCGTTATTCCGATCGACTCGAAAACACCATAGGAAGAACATTGCATTACCTTCTGAACAAAAAGTTCTATTGGCGTTATATTAAAATTTTCATCAGAAATGGCCGAAAATTGCAAAAAACGAAAAATTACCTTTTACAATTTGTGTTTTTATACATAAATGGTTATAACTTCGCAACGAAAAGAAATTTCTTCACCAGATTTGATACGCTGATGTATGAGCAGAGTCTGAGGCCACACAAAAAATTGGTATGCCTGAACCACTAGGTGGCCCTATAATTGAACAAAATCTTTCATATCAAGCAAGCCCTATGGTCATACAACTATTTCTTCACTAAACTAAAGTGTATAGTCATAAAACTAGCTAGATGTAACACAGTTATGAACTGAGGTTGCATGCACAACTTTGTCATTGCGCCACCTAGTGGTTTTGAGATAGAAATATGGTATTTTTGCCTAAAACTACTCCAACAGTACATCTAAAATCTTGGGTCATCATGTATTATTCCTTTCATGGCTTGGAGATCATTGGTGCATGCCAATTAACTCCTTAGCAACCAATTAGGGTACCTTATCAATCCTTTTAACAAGAGCTATATCTCTGCATCAGAACATCGTAGAGACATGGGGGTGGTCTCTTTTGACTCATTAAACACCACTGTAACATTTTGTGAGCTGAGAATTGCCACTGCAAGCACCACTCACATTTTCTTCAGTGTTCTAGTTGTCAATGCTCCTCGAGAAGAGAGGGAGAGATGACACTGAATGAAAACACAGCTTTTTTGCTGATAACTGTTATATTATTTAGTCTGAAATCAAGAAATTTTCCCAGGTTCTTTAAACTGCTCATCCGGATTCAACTTTCTTATGTGCCCTTTTTGGCTTGACCCCGGCATTGCTGCTTGCAGCTATATTTAATCTTCTTCTTGTTCTTCCGCCATTGAAGTCAATGGCAGCCCATAGAACCGTACATAGGAAAGTTATGAAATTTGGCACACATGTAGAGGACGGTCTTAGAAGTTACTATAGCAACATTGGTGTATCTGACTCAAACCCTCTAGCGCCACCAACAGTCCAAAAATCCACTTATGTTCATGCTCATAACTTCTGACTCGTGAGTCCTAGAAACTAAATTCTTGTTTCCTCTGAATCCTTGGCTCATGATGATTCAAATGCACACATTGATGTCATTTGTGTCATGCACATCTTTCCGCCATTTTGAATTTTTCGTAAAACCTACTTTTTCGAACTCCTCCTAGACCGTTTGTCCGATTTGCATGTCCTTTGGTATGTAGCATCTAGAGACACCCAAGACAAAAAGTTATCAAAAGCTTTTTGATAGACCAATGCGTTCTCATATAAATTGACAACATATATGGCGGCGAGCACGCCAAAACGGACGTGAGGCCTTATCTTCGCAAAACTTTATTGTATCGACACGAAACTTGGTATATGTCATTACAGTCATGACCTGAGGGTGCCTGCAACGTTTCGTCACAGCGCCACCTAGTGGTCACGAGATTCGAAAAATGCCTATTATCGCTTATAACTACTTCAAACTTGAGTCTAAAATTATGAAGGTGGTCTTGTTAGATTCCTTGAGGCATGCCGAGTCAAACGATACCAAACGGTTTTCGGTCGGCCATTTTGGGTGTCGGCCATTTTGAATTTTCTCATTAAGTTCAGTATTTCACAAACAGAATGGCGTATCGCTACGAAATTTGGCATGGTTCATCAGTGACATGTTCTGAGCGCACCTATAAATCTTTAGGATGGCGCCACCTAGTGGTCAGGATATGTAAAAAAATGTTTTTAAATCTTTATGTCATTTGATTAAATTGCCACTATGACATAAGACTTCACTCTATTGATTCCTTGGCTCATGCTGAGTCCGACTGTACCAAATATGTCTGAGTCAAACCTACTTCCTGTCGGCCATTTTTAATTATATTGAACACCTACTTTTTCAAACTCCTCCTAGAGCGCTTGTGTGATTGGCTTGATTTTTGGTATGCATCATCTAGAGACACTCTAGACAAAAAGTTATCAAAAGATTTTCGGTAGACCTATCCGTTGTCGTATAACACATCAAAGAATGCGAGGGCGAGCACGCCAAAATGTCTTTGAGCCTGTATCTTCGCAAAACTTTTGCGTATTAATATGAGACTTGGTATATGTCATAACAGTGATGACCTGAGGGTGCATGCACTATTTCGTCACACTGCCCCCTACTGGTCACGAGATATAAAAAAATTCTATTTTTGCATAACTACTGCAAATTTGAATGTAAAATTATGAGACTGGTCTTGTTAGAATTCGTGAGGCATGTCGAGTCAAACGATACCAAATGGTTTTTGGTCGGCCATTTTGTGTGTCGGCCATTTTGAATTTTTCTTTAAGTTCAAGTATTTCAGAAACGCAATTGCGTATTGTTATGAAACTTGGCATGGTTCATCAGCAACATGTTCTGGGAGGACTTGTAAACTTTTCGGTGCCCCCTAGTGGTCAAGAGATTTGAAGCTATATCTCTGCATCTCTTTATCGTATTTACACCAAATTTGGTGGGTGTCATCACAATCAAGACCTGAGTCACAATTAATTTTTTGGTCAGTGCCCCCTAGTGGTCAAGTCATTTAAGGCTATATCTCTGCATCACTTTATTGTATTCACACCAAATTTGGTGGGTGTCATCACAATCAAGACCTGAGTCACAATTTATTTTTTGGTCAGTGCCCCCTAGTGGTCAAGTCATTTAAGGCTATATCTCCGTATCGCTTTATTGTATTTACACTAAATTTGGTATGTGTCATCACAGTCATGACCTGAGGCACCAACTATTCTTTCGGCACAGTGCCACCTAGTGGTCTCAAGATACGAAAAAATTGCTTTATTTCATAAAACTAATGCAAACTTAGATGTTAAATCTTGGCAGTCATCACGTATGAATCATTTTTTGCCATGTTTGGCTTGACCCCGGTATCGCTGCTTGCAGCTATATTTAGGGGTCAAGCCCCGAAGGGGCGAAGACCCCTATTGTATTTGTTAGTTTTCTTATTATTATAATTATTATTAGGGGTCAAGCCCTGAAGGGGCGAAGACCCCTATTGTATCCGTTAGTTTTCTTTTTATTATTAGGGGTCAAGCCCTGAAGGGGCGAAGACCCCTATTGTATCCGTTAGTTTTCTTTTTATTATTATTATTATTATTATTATTATTCTTCCTCCGCCATTGCGGTCTATGGCAGCCCATAGAACCGTACGTAGGAAAGTTATGAAATTTGGCACACTGATAAAGGACAGTCCAAATATTATCCACAGCAAATTTGGAGTCTCTATCTCAAACCCGCTAGCGCCACCAACAGTCCAAAGTTGCACTTATGTTTTTGCTTATAACTTTTGATCCGTAAGTCCTAGAAACGAAATTCTTGTTTCCTCTGATTCCTTGGCTCAAGACGATTCGACTGGACCCTATGACGTCATTTTCCGTCATGAAAATTTTTCCGCCATTTTGAATTATTCGTAAAACCTACTTTTGCGAACTCGTCCTAGAGCTTTTGCCCGATTTCCACGAAAATCGGTATGTAGCATCTACAGACCCTCACGGCAAAAAGTTATGGAATTCATGTCGATTCGCCAATCTGTTTGCGTAAACCGCGTCAACAAATTTTACGTAGAGTGCAAAAAAAGGATTTGAGGCTGTATCTTCGCCAAACTTAAGCCTATTGAAACGACACTTGGTACTTGTGATGCCAGTCAGGAACTGAGAGCGCATGCCCAGTTTCGTCGCAGCGCCACCTAGTGGTAAGACGAATGTTTTACACACCTATAACTTTGGCTGTGATCGACGTATTTTCATGGGACTTGTTTCCTTGGAGTCCTGAATTGTTGCCGAGTCCAACGATACCAAACATGCCAGAATTGGCCTTACGGTTAACCCTGCGCGGCAAAATAGCACTTAAAAAACACGCGCAAATATCTCCGCGAGCGTAATTCTGATCGACTCGAAAACATCATAGGAAGAATATTGCATTACCTTCTGAACAAAAAGTTCTATTGGCATTGTATTAAAATTTTCATCAGAAATGGCTGAAAATTGCAAAAAACGAAAAATTACCTTTAAATTTTGTGTTTTTACACATAAATGGCTATAACTTCGTAACGCAAAGAGATTTTTTTTACCATATTTGATACCCTGATGTATGAGCATATTTTGAGGCCACACAAAAAAAATTGTATGCTTGCACCACTAGGTGGCCCTATAATTGAACAAAACCTTTGATATCAAGCCAGCCCTATGGTCATACAACTGTTTCTTCACTAAACTAAAGTGTATAGTCATAAAACTAGCTAGATGTAACACAGTTATGACCTGAGGTTGCATGCACAATTTTGTCATTGCGCCACCTACTGGTTTTGAGATAGAATAACGCATTTTTTGCCTAAAACTACTGCAACAACACTTCTAAAACCATGAGTCATCATGGATTATTCCTTTCATGGCTTTGACTATAATCACTGATGGTTGCCAATTCACTCCCTAGCAACCAATGAGAATACCTTATCAACCGTTTTTGCAAAAGCTATATCTCTGCATCGGAACACCGTAGAGACACGGGGGTGGGCTCTTTTCACTAATTAAACTTGGTTTATCTAGGTTCTTCAGTCTGCTTATCCAATCTCAATTATACATCCTTTTGGGCCCTTTTTGGCTTGACCCCGGTGATTGCTGCTTGCAGCTATATTTATTATTAGGGGTCAAGCCCCGAAGGGGCGAAGACCCCTATTGTATTTGTTAGTTTTCTTATTATTATTATTATTATTATTCTTCTTCTTCTTCTTCTTCCGCCATTGCGGTCTATGGCAGCCCATAGAACCGTACGTAGGAAAGTTATGAAATTTGGCACACTGATAAAGGACAGTCCAATGTGTCTCCACAGCAAATTTGGAGTCTCTAACTCCAACCCTCTAGCGCCACCAACAGTCTAAAGTTGCACTTACGTTTTTGTTTATAACTTCTGACCCGTACGTCCTAGAAATGAAATTCTTGTTTCCTCTGATTCCTTGGCTCAAGACGATTCGACTGGACCCTATGACGTCATTTTCCGTCATGAAAATTTTTCCGCCATTTTGAATTATTCGTAAAACCTACTTTTGCGAACTCGTCCTAGAGCTTTTGCCCGATTTCCACGAAAATCGGTATGTAGCATCTACAGACCCTCACGGCAAAAAGTTATGGAATTCATGTCGATTCGTCAATCCGTTTGCGTAAACCGCGTCAACAAATTTTACGTAGAGTGCAAAAAAACGGATTTGAGGCTGTATCTTCGCCAAACTTAAGCCTATTGAAACGACACTTGGTACTTGTGATGCCAGTCAGGAACTGAGAGTGCATGCCCAGTTTCGTCGCAGCGCCACCTAGTGGTAAGACGAATGTTTTACACACCTATAACTTTGGCTGTGATCGACGTATTTTCATGGGACTTGTTTCCTTGGAGTCCTGAATAGTTGCCGAGTCCAACGATACCAAACATGCCAGAATAGGCCTTACGGTTAACCCTGCGCGGCAAAATAGCACTTAAAAAACACGCGCGAATATCTCCGCGAGCGTAATTCTGATCGACTCGAAAACATCATAGGAAGAATATTGCATTACCTTCTGAACAAAAAGTTCTATTGGCATTGTATTAAAATTTTCATCAGAAATGGCTGAAAATTGCAAAAAACGAAAAATTACCTTTAAATTTTGTGTTTTTACACATAAATGGCTATAACTTTGTAACGCAAAGAGATTTTTTCACCATATTTGATACGCTGATGTACGACCACAGTCTGAGGCTACACAAAAAAAATTGTATGCTTGCACCACTAGTTGGCCTTATAATTGAATAAAACCTTTGAAATCAAGCCACCCTATGGTCATACAACTGTTTCTTCACTAAACTAAAGTGTATAGTCATAAAACTAGCAAGATGTAACACAGTTATGACCTGAGGTTGCATGCACGAATTTTGTCATTGCGCCACCTACTGGTTTTGAGACAGAATATGGCATTTTTTTGGCCTAAAACTACTGCAACAACACATCTAAAACCATGAGTCATCATGGATTATTCCTTTCATGGCTTTGACTATAATCACTAGTGGATGTCCATTTACTCTCTAGCAACCAATGAGAATACCTTATCAACTGTTTTTGCAAGAGTTTTTTCTCTGCATCAGAACATCGCAGAGACATGGGGATGGTCTCTTTTGACTCTTTTAACTTGTTGTTACATGTTGTGACCCATGTTTGCCCACTGTAAGCATCACATACATGTCCTTCAGTGCTCTAATGTCCCATGATTGTCAATAACCGAAGGACAGTTGCAGTAGACAAGAACATAGATTATTTTTGTTGATTACTTTGCATTTTTTCATCTGAAATCATTAGGTTTACCTAAGTTCTTCAGTCTGCTTATCCAAACGCAACTTTACATCCTTCTGTGCCCTTTTCGGCTTGACCCCGGTGATTGCTGCTTGCAGCTATATTTATTATTATTATTATTCTTCCTCCGCCATTGCGGTCTATGGCAGCCCATAGAACCGTACGTAGGAAAGTTATGAAATTTGGCACACTGATAAAGGACAGTCCAAATATTATCCACAGCAAATTTGGAGTCTCTATCTCAAACCCGCTAGCGCCACCAACAGTCCAAAGTTGCACTTATGTTTTTGCTTATAACTTTTGATCCGTAAGTCCTAGAAACGAAATTCTTGTTTCCTCTGATTCCTTGGCTCAAGACGATTCGACTGGACCCTATGACGTCATTTTCCGTCATGAAAATTTTTCCGCCATTTTGAATTATTCGTAAAACCTACTTTTGCGAACTCGTCCTAGAGCTTTTGCCCGATTTCCACGAAAATCGGTATGTAGCATCTACAGACCCTCACGGCAAAAAGTTATGGAATTCATGTCGATTCGCCAATCTGTTTGCGTAAACCGCGTCAACAAATTTTACGTAGAGTGCAAAAAAATGGATTTGAGGCTGTATCTTCGCCAAACTTAAGCCTATTGAAACGACACTTGGTACTTGTGATGCCAGTCAGGAACTGAGAGCGCATGCCCAGTTTCGTCGCAGCGCCACCTAGTGGTAAGACGAATGTTTTACACACCTATAACTTTGGCTGTGATCGACGTATTTTCATGGGACTTGTTTCCTTGGAGTCCTGAATTGTTGCCGTGTCCAACGATACCAAACATGCCAGAATTGGCCTTACGGTTAACCCTGCGCGGCAAAATAGCACTTAAAAAACACGCGCGAATATCTCCGCGAGCGTAATTCTGATCGACTCGAAAACATCATAGGAAGAATATTGCATTACCTTCTGAACAAAAAGTTCTATTGGCATTGTATTAAAATTTTCATCAGAAATGGCTGAAAATTGCAAAAAACGAAAAATTACCTTTAAATTTTGTGTTTTTACACATAAATGGCTATAACTTCGTAACGCAAAGAGATTTTTTTACCATATTTGATACCCTGATGTATGAGCATATTTTGAGGCCACACAAAAAAAATTGTATGCTTGCACCACTAGGTGGCCCTATAATTGAACAAAACCTTTGATATCAAGCCAGCCCTATGGTCATACAACTGTTTCTTCACTAAACTAAAGTGTATAGTCATAAAACTAGCTAGATGTAACACAGTTATGACCTGAGGTTGCATGCACAATTTTGTCATTGCGCCACCTACTGGTTTTGAGATAGAATAACGCATTTTTTGCCTAAAACTACTGCAACAACACTTCTAAAACCATGAGTCATCATGGATTATTCCTTTCATGGCTTTGACTATAATCACTGATGGTTGCCAATTCACTCCCTAGCAACCAATGAGAATACCTTATCAACCGTTTTTGCAAAAGCTATATCTCTGCATCGGAACACCGTAGAGACACGGGGGTGGGCTCTTTTCACTAATTAAACTTGGTTTATCTAGGTTCTTCAGTCTGCTTATCCAATCTCAATTATACATCCTTTTGGGCCCTTTTTGGCTTGACCCCGGTGATTGCTGCTTGCAGCTATATTTCTGCTTCTTCTTCTTCTTCTTCTTCTTCCGCCATTGCGGTCTATGGCAGCCCATAGAACCGTACGTAGGAAAGTTATGAAATTTGGCACACTGATAAAGGACAGTCCAAATATTATCCACAGCAAATTTGGAGTCTCTATCTCAAACCCGCTAGCGCCACCAACAGTCCAAAGTTGCACTTATGTTTTTGCTTATAACTTTTGATCCGTAAGACCTAGAAACGAAATTCTTGTTTCCTCTGATTCCTTGGCTCAAGACGATTCGATTGGACCCTATGGCGTCATTTTCCGTCATGAAAATTTTTCCGCCATTTTGAATTATTCGTAAAACCTACTTTTGCGAACTCGTCCTAGAGTTTTTACCCGATTGCCGCGAAAATTGGTATGTAGCATCTAGAGACCCTCACGGCAAAAAGTTATTAAAATAATTTTGATAAACCAATCCGTTGTCGTATAGCGTGTCAACAAATTTTACGTAGAGCACAAAAAAACAGATTTTAGGCTGTATCTTCGTCAAACTTAGGCCTATTGACAAGACACTTGGTTCTTGTGATGCCAGTCATGAACTGAGTGTGCATGCACAGTTTCGTCGCAGCGCCACCTAGTGGCCAGACAGATTATTTATACACCTATAACTTTGGCTGCGATCAACGTATTTTGACGGGACTTGATTTTTAGGAGTCCTGAGTAGTCGCCGAGTCCAACGATACCAAACATGCCAGATTTCGAATTACGGTTAGCCCTGCGCAGCAAAACAGCACTTAAAAAACACGCCCGAATATCTCCGCGAGCGTTATTCCGATCGACTCAAAAACACCATAGGAAGAACATTGCATTACCTTCTGAACAAAAAGTTCTATTGGCGTTATATTAAAATTTTCATCAGAAATGGCCGAAAATTGCAAAAAACAAAAAATTACCTTTAAAATTTGTGGTTTTTACACATAAATGGTTATAACTTCGCAACAAAAAGAGATTTTTTCACCAGATTTGATACGCTGATGTATGAGCAGAGTCTGAGGCCACACAAAAAAATTGGTATGCCTGAACCACTAGGTGGCCCTATAATTGAACAAAATATTTCATATCAAGCAAGCCCTATGGTCATACAACTATTTCTTTGCCGAACTAAAGTGTATAGTCGTGAAACTAGCTAGATGTAACGCAGTCATGAGGTTGCATGCACGATTCTGTCATAGAGCCACCTAGTGGTTTGGAGATAGAAAATAGCTATTTTTGCCTAAAACTACTGCAACAACACATCTAAAACCATGAGTCATCATGGAATCTTCATTTCATGGCTTGGACTATAATCACTGGTGGATGTGAATTTACTCTCTAGCAACCAATGAGAATACCTTATCAACCGTTTTTGCAAGAGCTATATCACTGCGTCAGAACATCGTAGACACACGGGGGTGGGCTCTTTTGACTCATTAACACCACTGTAACATTTTGAGAGCTGAGTATTGCCACTGCAAGCACCACTCATTTTTACGTCAGTGTTCTAGTTATCAATGCTCGTCGAAAGAGAGGGAGAGATTTCACTAAATGAGAACACAGCTTTTTTGCTGATAACTGTTATAATGTTTTGTCTGAAATCAAGAGATTTTCTTAGGTACTTTAAACTGCTCATCCGAAGTCAACTTTACTTTCTGCTGTGCCCTTTTTGGCTTGACCCCGGTGATTGCTGCTTGCAGCTATATTGGCAATTGTTTCTGTTAGTAAATTTTTCTTCTTCCGCCATTGCGGTCTATGGCAGGCCATAGAACCGTACGTAGGAAAGTTATGAAATTTGGCACACTGATAGAGGACAGTCCAAATAATATCCACAGCAAATTTGGAGTCTCTATCTCAAGCCCACTAGCGCCACCAACAGTCCAAAGTTGCACTTACGTTTTGTCTTATAACTTCTGAACCGTAAGTCCCAAAAATGAAATTCTTGCTTCCTCTGATTCCTTGGCTCAAGACGATTCGATAGGACCCTATGACGTCATTTTCAGTCATGAAAATGTTTTCGCCATTTTGAATTATTTGTTAAACCTACTTTTGCGAACTCGTCCTAGAGTTTTTGCCCGTTTGCCTCAAAAATCGGTATGCAGCATCTAGAGACACTCAAGGCAAAAAGTTATTAAAAGAATTTCGATAAACCAATCCGTTGTCGTATAGCGCGTCAACGAATTTTAGGTAGAGCGCACAATAACAGATTTTAGGCTGTATCTTCGCCAAACTTAGGCCTATTGACACGACACTTGGTACTTGAGATGCCAGTCAGGAACTGAGGGTGCATGCACAGTTTCGTTGCAGCGCCACCTAGTGGCCAGACGAATGTTCTATACGCCTATAACTTTGGCTTCGATAAAAGTATTTTCACGGGACTTGATTTTTTGGAGTCCTGAGTAGTCGTCGAGTCCAACGATACCAAACATGCCAGGTTTCGTCATACAGTTAGCCCTGTGCAGCAAAATAGCACTTAAAAAACACGCGCGAATATCTCTGTGAGCGTTATTCCGATCGACTCGAAAACACCATAGGAAGAACATTGCATTACCTTCTGAACAAAAAGTTCTTTTGGCATTATATTAAAATTTTCATCAGAAATGGCCGAAAAATGCAAAAAACGAAAAATTACGTTTAAATTTTGCATTTTTTACACATAAATGGTTATAACTTCGCAACAAAAAGAGATTTTTTCACCGGATTTGATACGCTGATGTACGACCACAGTCTGAGGCTACACAAAAAAAATGTATGCTTGCACCACTAGTTGGCCTTATAATTGAACAAAACATTTGAAATCAAGCCACCCTATGGTAATACAACTGTTTCTTCACTAAACTAAAGTGTATAGTCATAAAACTAGCTAGATGTAACACAGTTATGACCTGAGGTTGCATGCACAATTTTGTCATTGCGCCACCTACTGGTTTTGAGATAGAAATATGGCATTTTTTGTCTAAAACTACTGCAACAACACATCTAAAACCATGAGTCATCATGGATTATTCCTTTCATGGCTTTGACTATAATCACTTGTGGTTGCCAAGTCACTCCCTAGCAACCAATGAGAATACCTTATCAACCGTTTTTGCAAGAGCTATATCTCTGCGTCAGAACATCGTAGAGACACGGGGGTGGGCTCTTTTGACTCATTAACACCACTGTAACATTTTTTGAGCTGAGTATTGCCACTGCAAGCACCACTCATTTCTACTTCAGTGTTCTAGTTATCAATGCTCGTTGAAAGAGAGGGAGAATTGTCACTAAATGAGAACACAGCTTTTTTGCTGATAACTGTTATATTGTTTTGTCTGAAATCAAGAGATTTTCCTAGGTTTTTTAAACTGCTCATCCGAAGTCAACTTTACTTTCTGCTGTGCCTTTTTGGCTTGACCCCGGTGATTGCTGCTTGCAGCTATATTTAGGGGTCAAGCCCCGAAGGGGCGAAGACCCCTATTGTATTTGTTAGTTTTCTTATTATTCTTCTTCTTCTTCTTCTTCTTCTTCCGCCATTGCGGTCTATGGCAGCCCATAGAACCGTACGTAGGAAAGTTATGAAATTTGGCACACTGATAAAGGACAGTCCAATGTGTCCCCACAGCAAATTTGGAGTCTCTAACTCCAACCCTCTAGCGCCACCAACAGTCTAAAGTTGCACTTACGTTTTTGTTTATAACTTCTGACCCGTACGTCCTAGAAACGAAATTCTTGTTTCCTCTGATTCCTTGGCTCAAGACGATTCGACTGGACCCTATGACGTCATTTTCCGTCATTAAAATTTTTCCGCCATTTTGAATTATTCGTAAAACCTACTTTTGCGAACTCGTCCTAGAGCTTTTGCCCGATTTCCACGAAATCGGTATGTAGCATCTACAGACCCTCACGGCAAAAAGTTATGGAATTCATGTCGATTCGCCAATCTGTTTGCGTAAACCGCGTCAACAAATTTTACGTAAGTGCAAAAAAACGGATTTGAGGCTGTATCTTTGCCAAACTTAAGCCTATTGAAACGACACTTGGTACTTGTGATGCCAGTCAGGAACTGAGAGCGCATGCCCAGTTTCGTCGCAGCGCCACCTAGTGGTAAGACGAATGTTTTACACACCTATAACTTTGGCTGTGATCGACGTATTTTCATGGGACTTGTTTCCTTGGAGTCCTGAATTGTTGCCGAGTCCAACGATACCAAACATGCCAGAATTGGCCTTACGGTTAACCCTGCGCGGCAAAATAGCACTTAAAAAACACGCGCGAATATCTCCGCGAGCGTAATTCTGATCGACTCGAAAACATCATAGGAAGAATATTGCATTACCTTCTGAACAAAAAGTTCTATTGGCATTGTATTAAAATTTTCATCAGAAATGGCTGAAAATTGCAAAAAACGAAAAATTACCTTTAAATTTTGTGTTTTTACACATAAATGGCTATAACTTCGCAACGCAAAGAGATTTTTTTACCATATTTGATACCCTGATGTATGAGCATATTTTGAGGCCACACAAAAAAAATTGTATGCTTGCACCACTAGGTGGCCATATAATTGAACAAAACCTTTGATATCAAGCCAGCCCTATGGTCATACAACTGTTTCTTCACTAAACTAAAGTGTATAGTCATAAAACTAGCTAGATGTAACACAGTTATGACCTGAGGTTGCATGCACAATTTTGTCATTGCGCCACCTACTGGTTTTGAGATAGAATAACGCATTTTTTGCCTAAAACTACTGCAACAACACTTCTAAAACCATGAGTCATCATGGATTATTCCTTTCATGGCTTTGACTATAATCACTGATGGTTGCCAATTCACTCCCTAGCAACCAATGAGAATACCTTATCAACCGTTTTTGCAAAAGCTATATCTCTGAATCGGAACACCGTAGAGACACGGGGGTGGGCTCTTTTCACTAATTAAACTTGGTTTAACTAGGTTCTTCAGTCTGCTTATCCAATCTCAATTTTACATCCTTTTGGGCCCTTTTCGGCTTGACCCCGGTATTGCTGCTTGCAGCTATATTTAGGGGTCAAGCCCAGAATGGGCGAAGACCCCTATTGTATCTGTTAGTTTTCTTTTTCTTTTTATTATTATTATTAGTTATTCTTCTTCCGCCATTGCGGTCTATGGCAGCCCATAGAACCGTACGTAGGAAAGTTATGAAATTTGGCACACTGATAAAGGACAGTCCAATGTGTCCCCACAGCAAATTTGGAGTCTCTATCTCTAACCCGCTAGCGCCACCAACAGTCCAAAGTTGAACTTATGTTTTTGCTTATAACTTCTGATCCGTACGTCCTAGAAATGAAATTCTTGTTTCCTCTGATTCCTTGGCTCAAGACAATTCGATTGGACCCTATGACGTCATTTTCCGTCATGAAATTTTTTCCGCCATTTTGAATTATTCGTAAAACCTACTTTTGCGAACTCGTCCTAGAGTTTTTACCCGATTGCCGCGAAAATTGGTATGTAGCATCTAGAGACCCTCACGGCAAAAAGTTATCAAAAGAATTTCGATAAACCAATCCGTTGTCGTATAGCGCGTCAACAAAATTTTCGTAGAGCGCAAAAAAACAGATTTTAGGCTGTATCTTCGTCAAACTTAAGCCTATTGACACGACACTTGGTACTTGTGATGCCAGTCAGAAACTGAGTGTGCATGCACAGTTTCGTCGCAGCGCCACCTAGTGGCCAGACAGATGTTTTTTACACCTATAACTTTGGCTGTGATCAACGTATTTTGACGGGACTTGATTTTTAGGAGTCCTGAATAGTCGCCGAGTCCAACGATACCAAACATGCCAGATTTCGCCTTACGGTTAGCCCTGCGCAGCAAAACAGCACTTAAAAAACACGCGCGAATATCTCCGCGAGCGTAATTCTGATCGACTCGAAAACATCATAGGAAGAATATTGCATTACCTTCTGAACAAAAAGTTCTTTTGGCACTATATTAAAATTTTCATCAGAAATGGACGAAAATTGCAAAAATCGAAAAATTACCTTTAAATTTTGTGTTTTTACACATAAATGGTTATAACTTTGTAACGCAAAGAGATTTTTTCACCATATTTGATACGCTGATGTACGACCACAGTCTGAGGCTACACAAAAAAAATTGTATGGTTGCACCACTAGTTGGCCTTATAATTGAACAAAACCTTTGAAATCAAGCCACCCTATGGTCATACAACTGTTTCTTCACTAAACTAAAGTGTATAGTCATAAAACTAGCTAGATGTAACACATTTATGACCTGAGGTTGCATGCACGAATTTTGTCATTGCGCCACCTACTTGTTTTGAGATAGAATATGGCATTTTTTGCCTAAAACTACTGCAACAACACATCTAAAACCATGAGTCATCATGGATTATTCCTTTCATGGCTTTGACTATAATCACTAGAGGATGTCCATTTACTCTCTAGCAACCAATGAGAATACGTTATCAACTGTTTTTGCAAGAGCTTTTTCTCTGTATCAGAACATCACAGAGACATGGGGATGGTCTCTTTTGACTCTTTTAACTTGTTGTAACATGTTGTGACCCATGTTTGCCCACTGTAAGCATCACATACATGTCCTTCAGTGCTCTAATGTTCCATGATTGTCAATAACCGAAGGACAGTTGCAGTAGACAAGAATATAGATTATTTTTGTTGATTACCTTTGCATTTTTTCATCTGAAATCATTAGGTTTACCTAGGTTCTTCAGTCTGCTTATCCAAACGCAACTTTACATCCTTCTGTGCCCTTTTCGGCTTGACCCCGGTATTGCTGCTTGCAGCTATATTTAGGGGTCAAGCCCCGAAGGGGCGAAGACCCCTATTGTATCCGTTAGTTTTCTTTTTATAATAATTATTATTATTATTAGTTATTCTTCTTCCGCCATTGCGGTCTATGGCAGCCCATAGAACCGTACGTAGGAAAGTTATGAAATTTGGCACACTGATAAAGGACAGTCCAATGTGTCCCCACAGCAAATTTGGAGTCTCTATGTCTAACCCGCTAGCGCCACCAACAGTCCAAAGTTACACTTATGTTTTTGCTTATAACTTCTGATCCGTAAGTCCCACAAACAAAATTCTTGCTTCCTCTGATTCCTTGGCTCAAGCCGATTCGATTGGACCCTATGACGTCATTTTCCGTCATGAAATTTTTTCCGCCATTTTGAATTATTCGTAAAACCTACTTTTGCGAACTCGTCCTAGAGTTTTTACCCGATTGCCGCGAAAATTGGTATGTAGCATCTAGAGACCCACACGGCAAAAAGTTATCAAAAGAATTTCGATAAACCAATCCGTTGTCGTATAGCGCGTCAACAAAATTTTCGTAGAGTGCAAAAAAACAGATTTTAGGCTGTATCTTCGTCAAACTTAGGCCTATTGACACGACACTTGGTACTTGTGATGCCAGTCAGGAACTGAGTGTGCATGCACAGTTTCGTCGCAGCGCCACCTAGTGGCCAGACAGATGTTTTTTACACCTATAACTTTGGCTGTGATCAACGTATTTTGACGGGACTTGATTTTTAGGAGTCCTGAATAGTCGCCGAGTCCAACGATACCAAACATGCCAGATTTCGCCTTACGATTAGCCCTGAGCAGCAAAACAGCACTTAAAAAACACGCGCGAATATCTCCGCGAGCGTAATTCTGATCGACTCGAAAACATCATAGGAAGAATATTGCATTACCTTCTGAACAAAAAGTTCTATTGGCACTATATTAAAATTTTCATCAGAAATGGCCGAAAATGGCAAAAAACGAAAAATTACCTTTAAATTTTGTGTTTTTACACATAAATGGTTATAACTTCGTAACGCAAAGAGATTTTTTCACCATATTTGATACGCTGATGTACGACTACAGTCTGAGGCTACACAAAAAAAATTGTATGGTTGCACCACTAGTTGGCCTTATAATTGAACAAAACCTTTGAAATCAAGCCACCCTATGGTCATACAACTATTTCTTCACTAAACTAAAGTGTATAGTCATAAAACTAGCTAGATGTAACACAGTTATGAACTGAGGTTGCATGCACAACTTTGTCATTGCGCCACCTACTGGTTTTGAGATAGAAATATGGTATTTTTGCCTAAAACTACTCCAACAGTACATCTAAAATCTTGGGTCATCATGTATTATTCTTTCATGGCTTGGAGATCATTGGTGCATGCCAATTAACTCCCTAGCAACCAATTAGGATACCTTATCAACCCTTTTTACAAGAGCTATATCTCTGCATCAGAACATCGTAGAGACATGGGGGTGGTCTCTTTTGACTCATTAACACCACTGTAACATTTTGTGAGCTGAGAATTGCCACTGCAAGCACCACTCACATTTTCTTCAGTGTTCTAGTTGTCAATGCTCCTCGAGAAGAGAGGGAGAGATGACACTGAATGAAAACACAGCTTTTTTGCTGATAACTGTTATATTATTTAGTCTGAAATCAAGAGATTTTCCCAGGTTCTTTAAACTGCTCATCCGAATTCAACTTTACTTTCTTATGTGCCCTTTTTGGCTTGACCCCGGCATTGCTGCTTGCAGCTATATTTAGGGGTCAAGCCCCGAAGGGGCGAAGACCCCTATTGTATCCGTTAGTTTTCTTTTTAGGGGTCAAGCCCCGAAGGGGCGAAGACCCCTATTGTATCCGTTAGTTTTCTTTTTATTATTATTATTATTATTATTATTAGTTATTCTTCTTCCGCCATTGCGGTCTATGGCAGCCCATAGAACCGTACGTAGGAAAGTTATGAAATTTGGCACACTGATAAAGGACAGTCCAATGTGTCCCCACAGCAAATTTGGAGTCTCTATCTCTAACCCGCTAGCGCCACCAACAGTCCAAAGTTGAACTTATGTTTTTGCTTATAACTTCTGATCCGTAAGTCCTAGAAATGAAATTCTTGTTTCCTCTGATTCCTTGGCTCAAGACGATTCGATTGGACCCTATGACGTCATTTTCCGTCATGAAATTTTTTCCGCCATTTTGAATTATTCGTAAAACCTACTTTTGCGAACTCGTCCTAGAGTTTTTACCCGATTGCCGCGAAAATTGGTATGTAGCATCTAGAGACCCTCACGGCAAAAAGTTATCAAAAGAATTTCGATAAACCAATCCGTTGTCGTATAGCGCGTCAACAAAATTTTCGTAGAGCACAAAAAAACAGATTTTAGGCTGTATCTTCGTCAAACTTAGGCCTATTGACACGACACTTGGTACTTGTGATGCCAGTCAGGAACTGAGTGTGCATGCACAGTTTCGTCGCAGCGCCACCTAGTGGCCAGACAGATGTTTTTTACACCTATAACTTTGGCTGTGATCAACGTATTTTGACGGGACTTGATTTTTAGGAGTCCTGAATAGTCGCCGAGTCCAACGATGCCAAACATGCCAGTTTTCGCCTTACGGTTAGCCCTGCGCAGCAAAACAGCACTTAAAAAACATGCGCGAATATCTCCGCGAGCGTAATTCTGATCGACTCGAAAACATCATAGGAAGAATATTGCATTACCTTCTGAACAAAAAGTTCTATTGGCACTATATTAAAATTTTCATCAGAAATGGCCGAAAATTGCAAAAAACGAAAAATTACCTTTAAATTTTGTGTTTTTACACATAAATGGTTATAACTTCGTAACGCAAAGAGATTTTTTCACCATATTTGATACGCTGATGTACGACCACAGTCTGAGGCTACACAAAAAAAATTGTATGGTTGCACCACTAGTTGGCCTTATAATTGAACAAAACCTTTGAAATCAAGCCACCCTATGGTCATACAACTGTTTCTTCACTAAACTAAAGTGTATAGTCATAAAACTAGCTAGATGTAACACATTTATGACCTGAGGTTGCATGCACGAATTTTGTCATTGCGCCACCTACTGGTTTTGAGATAGAATATGGCATTTTTTGCCTAAAACTACTGCAACAACACATCTAAAACCATGAGTCATCATGGATTATTCCTTTCATGGCTTTGACTATAATCACTAGAGGATGTCCATTTACTCTCTAGCAACCAATGAGAATACGTTATCAACTGTTTTTGCAAGAGCTTTTTCTCTGTATCAGAACATCACAGAGACATGGAGATGGTCTCTTTTGACTCTTTTAACTTGTTGTAACATGCTGTGACCCATGTTTGCCCACTGTAAGCATCACATACATGTCCTTCAGTGCTCTAATGTTCCATGATTGTCAATAACCGAAGGACAGTTGCAGTAGACAAGAATATAGATTATTTTTGTTGATTACCTTTGCATTTTTTCATCTGAAATCATTAGGTTTACCTAGGTTCTTCAGTCTGCTTATCCAAACGCAACTTTACATCCTTCTGTGCCCTTTTCGGCTTGACCCCGGCATTGCTGCTTGCAGCTATATTGGTCATTGTTTCTGTTAGTAAATTTTTCTTCTTCCGCCATTGCGGTCTATGACAGCCCAAAGAACCGTACATAGGAAAGTTATGAAATTTGGCACACTGACAGAGGACAGTCCAAGAAATATCCACAGCAATTTTGGAGTCTCTATCTCAAACCCGCTAGCGCCACCAACAGTCCAAAGTTGCACTTACGTTTTTGCTTATAACTTCTGATCCGTAAGTCCTAGAAACCAACTTCTTGTTTCCTCTGATTCCTTGGCTCAAAACGATTCGATAGGACCATATGTCGTCATTTTCCGTCATGAAAATTTTTTCGCCATTTTGAATTATTCGTAAAACCTACTTTTGCGAACTTGTCCTAGAGTTTTTACCCGATTGCCACGAAAATTGGTATGCTGCATCTAGAGACACTCATGGCAAAAAGTTATTAAAAGATTTTCGATAAACCAATCAGTTGTCGTATAGCGCATCAACGAATTTTACGTAGAGCGCAAAAAAACTGATTTTAGGCTGTATCCTCGCCAAACTTAGGCCTATTGACACGACACTTGGTACTTGAGATGCCAGTAAGGAACTGAATGTGCTTGCACAGTTTCGTTGCAGCGCCACCTATTGGCCAGACGAATGTTTTATACGCCTATAACTTTGGCTGTGATTAACGTATTTTGACGGGACTTGATTTTTAGGAGTTCTGAATAGTCGCCGAGTCCAACGATACCAAACATGCCAGATTTCGCCTTACGGTTAGCCCTGCGCAGCAAAACAGCGCTTAAAAAACATGCGCGAATATCTCCGCGAGCGTTATTCTGATCGACTCGAAAACATCATAGGAAGAATATTGCATTACCTTCTGAACAAAAACTTCTATTGGCGTTATATTAAAATTTTCATCAGAAATGGCCGAAAATTGCAAAAAACGAAAAATTACCTTTAAATTTTGTGTTTTTTACACATAAATGGTTATAACTTTGCAACGAAAATAATTTTTTTCACCAGATTTGATACGCTTATGTATGAGCAGAGTCTGAGGCCACACAAAAAAATTGGTATGCCTGAACCACTAGGTGGCCCTATAATTGAACAAAATCTTACATATCAAGCAAGCCCTATGGTCATACAACTATTTCTTCACTAAACTAAAGTGTATAGTTATAAAACTAGCTAGATGTAACACAGTTATGAACTGAGGTTGCATGCACGATTCATAGCGCCACCTAGTGGTTTGGAGATAGAAAATAGCTATTTTTGCCTAAAACTACTGCAACAACACATCTAAAACCTTGAGTCATCATGGATTCTTCATTTCATGGCTTGGACTATAATCACTGGTGGATGTGAATTTACTCTCTAGCAACCAATGAGAAAACCTTATGAACCATTTTTGAAAGAGCTTTTTCTCTGCATCAGAACATTGTAGAGACATGAGGATGGTCTCTTTTGACTGATTTAACTTGTTGTAACATGTTGTGACCCATGTTATGCCACTGCAAACATCACTCACATGTCCTTCTGTGCTCTAATGTTCCATGATTGTCAATAACATAGATTATTTTTGTTGATTACTTTTGCGTTTTTTTCATCTAAAATCATGAGGTTTACCTAGGTTCTTTCGTATTCTTATCCAAACTCAACTTTACACCCTTCTGTGCCCTTTTCGGCTTGACCCCGGTATTGCTGCTTGCAGCTATATTTAGGGGTCAAGCCCCGAAGGGGCGAAGACCCCTATTGTATCCGTTAGTTTTCTTTTTATTATTATTATTATTCTTCTTCCGCCATTGCGGTCTATGGCAGCCCATAGAACCGTATGTAGGAAAGTTATGAAATTTGGCACACTGATAAAGGACAGTCCAATGTGTCCCCACAGCAAATTTGGAGTCTCTATCTCTAACCCGCTAGCGCCACCAACAGTCCAAAGTTGAACTTATGTTTTTGCTTATAACTTCTGATCCGTACGTCCTAGAAATGAAATTCTTGTTTCCTCTGATTCCTTGGCTCAAGACGATTCGATTGGACCCTATGACGTCATTTTCCGTCATTAAATTTTTTCCGCCATTTTGAATTATTCGTAAAACCTACTTTTGCGAACTCGTCCTAGAGTTTTTACCCGATTGCCGCGAAAATTGGTATGTAGCATCTAGAGACCCTCACGGCAAAAAGTTATCAAAAGAATTTCGATAAACCAATCCGTTGTCGTATAGCGTGTCAACAAAATTTTCGTAGAGCGCAAAAAAACTGATTTTAGGCTGTATCTTCGTCAAACTTAGGCCTATTGACACGACACTTGGTACTTGTGATGCCAGTCAGGAACTGAGTGTGCATGCACAGTTTCGTCGCAGCGCCACCTAGTGGCCAGACAGATGTTTTTTACACCTATAACTTTGGCTGTGATCAACGTATTTTGACGGGACTTGATTTTTAGGAGTCCTGAATAGTCGCCGAGTCCAACGATACCAAACATGCCAGATTTCGCCTCACGGTTAGCCCTGCGCAGCAAAACAGCACTTAAAAAACACACGCGAATATCTCCGCAAACGTAATTCTGATCGACTCGAAAACATCATAGGAAGAATATTGCATTACCTTCTGAACAAAAAGTTCTATTGGCACTATATTAAAATTTTCATCAGAAATGGCCGAAAATTGCAAAAAACGAAAAATTACCTTTACATTTTGTGTTTTTACACATAAATGGTTATAACTTCTTAACGCAAAAAGATTTTTTCACCATATTTGATACGCTGATGAACGACCACAGTCTGAGGCTACACAAAAAAAATTGTATGGTTGCACCACTAGTTGGCCTTATAATTGAACAAAACCTTTGAAATCAAGCCACCCTATGGTCATACAACTGTTTCTTCACTAAACTAAAGTGTATAGTCATAAAACTAGCTAGATGTAACACATTTATGACCTGAGGTTGCATGTACGAATTTTGTCATTGCGCCACCTACTGGTTTTGAGATAGAATATGGCATTTTTTGCCTAAAACTACTGCAACAACACATCTAAAACCATGAGTCATCATGGATTATTCCTTTCATGGCTTTGACTATAATCACTAGAGGATGTCCATTTACTCTCTAGCAACCAATGAGAATACGTTATCAACTGTTTTTGCAAGAGCTTTTTCTCTGTATCAGAACATCACAGAGACATGGGGATGGTCTCTTTTGACTCTTTTAACTTGTTGTAACATGTTGGGACCCATGTTTGCCCACTGTATGCATCACATACATGTCCTTCAGTGCTCTAATGTTCCATGATTGTCAATAACCGAAGGACAGTTGCAGTAGACAAGAATATAGATTATTTTTGTTGATTACCTTTGCATTTTTTCATCTGAAATCATTAGGTTTACCTAGGTTCTTCAGTCTGCTTATCCAAACGCAACTTTACATCCTTCTGTGCCCTTTTCGGCTTGACCCCGGTATTGCTGCTTGCAGCTATATTTATTATTCTGCTTCTTCTTCTTCTTCTTCTTCCGCCATTGCGGTCTATGGCAGCCCATAGAACCGTATGTAGGAAAGTTATGAAATTTGGCACACTGATAAAGGACAGTCCAAATATTATCCACAGCAAATTTGAAGTCTCTATCTCAAACCCGCTAGCGCCACCAACAGTCCAAAGTTGCACTTATGTTTTTGCTTATAACTTTTGATCCGTAGGTCCTAGAAACGAAATTCTTGTTTCCTCTGATTCCTTGGCTCAAGACGATTCGATTGGACCATATGACGTCATTTTCCGTCATAAAAATTTTTCCGTCATTTTGAATTATTCGTAAAACCTACTTTTGCGAACTCGTCCTAGAGTTTTTACCCGATTGCCGCGAAAATTGGTATGTGGCATCTAGAGACCCTCACAGCAAAAAGTTATTAAAAGAATTTTGATAAATCAATCCGTTGTTGTATAGCGCGTCAACGAATTTTACGTAGAGCGCAAAAAAACAGATTTGAGGCTGTATCTTCGGCAAACTTAAGCCTATTGACACGATACTTGGTACTTGTGATGCCGGTCAGGAACTACGAGTGCATGCAGAGTTTCGTCACAGCGCCACCTAGTGGTCAGACTTATTCTTTACACGCCTATAACTTTGGCTCCGATTGACGTATTTTGAAGGGACTTAATTTTTAGGAGTCCTGAGTAGTCGCAGAGTCCAACGATACCAAACATGCCAGAATTCGCCTCACGGTTAGCCCTGCGCAGCAAAATAGCACTTAAAAAACACGCGCGAATATCTCCGCAAGCGTTATTCCGATCGACTCGAAAACACCATAGGAAGAACAAGGCATTACCTTCTGAACAAAAAGTTCTATTGGCGTTATATTAAAATTTTCATCAGAAATGGCCGAAAATTGCAAAAAACAAAAAATTACCTTTAGATTTTGTGGTTTTTGCACATAAATGGTTATAACTTTGCAACGAAAAGAGATTTTTTCACCAGATTTGATACGCTGATGTATGAGCAGAGTCTGAGGCCACACAAAAAAATTGGTATGCCTGAACCACTAGGTGGCCCTATAATTGAACAAAATCTTTCATATCAAGCAAGCCCTATGGTCATACAACTATTTCTTTGCCGAACTAAAGTGTATAGTCATGAAACTAGCTAGATGTAACCCAGTCATGACCTGAGGTTGCATGCACGATTCTGTCATAGCGCCACCTAGTGGTTTGGAGATAGAAAATAGTTATTTTTGCCTAAAACTACTGCAACAGCACATCTAAAACCATGAGTCATCATGGATTCTTCATTTCATGGGTTGGACTATAATCACTGGTGGATGTGAATTTACTCTCTAGCAACCAATGAGAAAACCTTATGAACCGTTTTTGAAAGAGCTTTTTCTCTGCATCAGAACATTGTAGAGACATGGGGATGGTCTCATTTGACTGATTCAACGTGTTGTAACATGTTGTGACCCATATTATGCCACTGCAAACATCACTCACATGTCCTTCTGTGCTCTACTTTTCCATGATTGTCAATAACATAGATTATTTTTCTTGATTACTTTTGCGGTTTTTCCATCTGAAATCATGAGGTTTACATAGGTTCTTTAGTATTCTTATCCAAACTCAACTTTACACCCTTCTGTGCCCTTTTCGGCTTGACCCCGCTATTGCTGCTTGCAGCTATATTTATTATTAGTTATTAGGGGTCAAGCCCCGAAGGGGCGAAGACCCCTATTGTATTTGTTAGTTTTCTTATTATTATTATTATTATTCTGCTTCTTCTTCTTCTTCCGCCATTGCGGTCTATGGCAGCCCATAGAACCGTACGTAGGAAAGTTATGAAATTTGGCACACTGATAAAGGACAGTCCAATGTGTCCCCATAGCAAATTTGGAGTCTCTATCTCAAACCCGCTAGCGCCACCAACAGTCCAAAGTTGCACTTACGTTTTTGCTTATAACTTCTGATCCGTAAGTCCTAGAAACGAAATTCTTGTTGCCTCTGATTCCTTGGCTCAGGACGATTCGATAAGACCCTATGACGTCATTTTCCGTCATGAAAATTTTTCCGCCATTTTGAATTATTCGTAAAACCTACTTTTGCGAACTCGTCCTAGAGTTTTTACCCGATTGCCGCGAAAATTGGTATGTAGCATCTAGAGACCCTCGCGGCAAAAAGTTATTAAAAGAATTTTGATAAACCAATCCGTTGTCGTATAGCGTGTCAACAAATTTTATGTAGAGCGCAAAAAAACAGATTTTAGGCTGTATCTTCGTCAAACTTAGGCCTATTGACACGAAACTTGGTACTTGTGATGCCAGTCATGAATTGAGTGTGCATGCACAGTTTCGTCGCAGCGCCACCTAGTGGTCAAACAGATGATTTATACACCTTTAACTTTGGGTGCGTTTAACGTATTTTGACGGGACTTGATTTTTAGGAGTCCTGAATAGTCGCCGAGTCCAACGATACCAAACATGCCAGATTTCGCTTTACGGTTAGCCCTGCGCAGCAAAACAGCACTTAAAAAACATGCGCGAATATCTCCGCGAGCGTTATTCCGATCGACTCGAAAACACCATAGGAAGAACATTGCATTACCTTCTGAACAAAAAGTTCTATTGGCGTTATATTAAATTTTTCATCAGAAATGGCCGAAAATTGCAAAAAACAAAAAATTACCTTTAGATTTTGTGTTTTTTACACATAAATGCTTATAACTTTGCAACGAAAATAGATTTTTTCACCAGATTTGATACGCTGATGTATGAGCAGAGTCTGAGGCCACACAAAAAAATTGGTATACCTGAACCACTAGGTGGCCCTATAATTGAACAAAATATTTCATATCAAGCAAGCCCTGTGGTCATACAACTATTTCTTTGCTGAACTAAAGTGTATAGTCATGAAACTAGCTAGATGTAATGCAGATATGACCCGAGGTTGCATGCACGATTTTGTCATAGCGCCACCTAGTGGTTTGGAGATAGAAAATAGCTATATTTGCCTAAAACTACTGCAACAACACATCTAAAACCATGAGTCATCATGGATTCTTCATTTCATATGGCTTGGTCTATAATCACTGGTGGATGTGAATTTACTCTCTAGCAACCAATGAGAATACCTTATGAACCGTTTTGAAAGAGCTTTTTCTCTGCATCAGAACATCGTAGAGACATTGGGATGGTCTCTTTTGACTGATTTAACTTGTTCTAACATGTTGTGACATGTTGTGTTTTATGCCACTGCAAACATCACTCACATGTCCTTCAGTGCTCTAATGTTCCATGATTGTCAATAACAGAAGGACGATTGCAGTAGACAAGAACATAGATTATTTTTGTTGATAACTTTTGTGTTTTTTTCATTTGACATCATGAGGTTTACATAGGTTCTTTAGTATCCTTATCCAAACTCAACTTTACACCCTTCTGTGCCCTTTTCGGCTTGACCCCGGTATTGCTGCTTGCAGCTATATTTAGGGGTCAAGCCCCGAAGGGGCGAAGACCCCTATTGTATTTGTTAGTTTTCTTATTAGGGGTCAAGCCCCGAAGGGGCGAAGACCCCTATTGTATTTGTTAGTTTTCTTATTCTTCTTCTTCTTCTTCTTCTTCTTCTTCCGCCATTGCGGTCTATGGCAGCCCATAGAACCGTACGTAGGAAAGTTATGAAATTTGGCACACTGATAAAGGACAGTCCAATGTGTCCCCACAGCAAATTTGGAGTCTCTAACTCCAACCCTCTAGCGCCACCAACAGTCTAAAGTTGCACTTACGTTTTTGTTTATAACTTCTGACCCGTACGTCCTAGAAACGAAATTCTTGTTTCCTCTGATTCCTTGGCTCAAGACGATTCGACTGGACCCTATGACGTCATTTTCCGTCATGAAAATTTTTCCGCCATTTTGAATTATTCGTAAAACCTACTTTTGCGAACTCGTCCTAGAGCTTTTGCCCGATTTCCACGAAAATCGGTATGTAGCATCTACAGACCCTCACGGCAAAAAGTTATGGAATTCATGTCGATTCGCCAATCTGTTTGCGTAAACCGCGTCAACAAATTTTACGTAGAGTGCAAAAAAACGGATTTGAGGCTGTATCTTCGCCAAACTTAAGCCTATTGAAACGACACTTGGTACTTGTGATGCCAGTCAGGAACTGAGAGCGCATGCCCAGTTTCGTCGCAGCGCCACCTAGTGGTAAGACGAATGTTTTACACACCTATAACTTTGGCTGTGATCGACGTATTTTCATGGGACTTGTTTCCTTGGAGTCCTGAATTGTTGCCGAGTCCAACGATACCAAACATGCCAGAATTGGCCTTACGGTTAACCCTGCGCGGCAAAATAGCACTTAAAAAACACGCGCGAATATCTCCGCGAGCGTAATTCTGATCGACTCGAAAACATCATAGGAAGAATATTGCATTACCTTCTGAACAAAAAGTTCTATTGACATGGTATTAAAATTTTCATCAGAAATGGCTGAAAATTGCAAAAAACGAAAAATTACCTTTAAATTTTGTGTTTTTACACATAAATGGCTATAACTTCGTAACGCAAAGAGATTTTTTTACCATATTTGATACCCTGATGTATGAGCATATTTTGAGGCCACACAAAAAAAATTGTATGCTTGCACCACTAGGTGGCCCTATAATTGAACAAAACCTTTGATATCAAGCCAGCCCTATGGTCATACAACTGTTTCTTCACTAAACTAAAGGGTATAGTCATAAAACTAGCTAGATGTAACACAGTTATGACCTGAGGTTGCATGCACAATTTTGTCATTGCGCCACCTACTGGTTTTGAGATAGAATAACGCATTTTTTGCCTAAAACTACTGCAACAACACTTCTAAAACCATGAGTCATCATGGATTATTCCTTTCATGGCTTTGACTATAATCACTGATGGTTGCCAATTCACTCCCTAGCAACCAAAGAGAATACCTTATCAACCGTTTTTGCAAAAGCTATATCTCTGCATCGGAACACCGTAGAGACACGGGGGTGGGCTCTTTTCACTAATTAAACTTGGTTTAACTAGGTTCTTCAGTCTGCTTATCCAATCTCAATTTTACATCCTTTTGGGCCCTTTTCGGCTTGACCCCGGTATTGCTGCTTGCAGCTATATTTAGGGGTCAAGCCCCGAAGGGGCGAAGACCCCTATTGTATCCGTTAGTTTTCTTTTTATTATTATTATTATTCTTCTTCCGCCATTGCGGTCTATGGCAGCCCATAGAACCGTATGTAGGAAAGTTATGAAATTTGGCACACTGATAAAGGACAGTCCAATGTGTCCCCACAGCAAATTTGGAGTCTCTATCTCTAACCCGCTAGCGCCACCAACAGTCCAAAGTTGACCTTATGTTTTTGCTTATAACTTCTGATCCGTAAGTCCTAGAAACGAAATTCTTGTTTCCTCTGATTCCTTGGCTCAAGACGATTCGACTGGACCCTATGACGTCATTTTCCGTCATGAAAATTTTTCCGCCATTTTGAATTATTCGTAAAACCTACTTTTGCGAACTCGTTCTAGAGTTTTTACCCGATTGTCGCGAAATTTGGTATGTAGCATCTAGAGACCCTCACGGCAAAAAGTTATCAAAAGAATTTCGATTAACCAATCCGTTGTCGTATAGCGCGTTAACAAATTTTACGTAGAGCGCAAAAAAACAGATTTTAGGCTGTATCTTCGTCAAACTTAGGCCTATTGACACGACACTTGGTACTTGTGATGCCAGTCAGGAACTGAGTGTGCATGCACAGTTTCGTCGCAGCGCCACCTAGTGGCCAGACAGATGTTTTTTACACCTATAACTTTGGCTGTGATCAACGTATTTTGACGGGACTTGATTTTTAGGAGTCCTGAATAGTCGCCGAGTCCAACGATACCAAACATGCCAGATTTCGCCTTAAGGTTAGCCCTGTGCAGCTAAACAGCACTTAAAAAACACGCGCGAATATCTCCGCGAGCGTTATTCTGATCGACTCGAAAACATCATAGGAAGAATATTGCATTACCTTCTGAACAAAAAGTTCTATTGGCACTATATTAAAATTTTCATCAGAAATGGCCGAAAATTGCAAAAAACGAAAAATCACCTTAAAATTTTGTGTTTTAATAACAAAATTGGTTATAACTTCGTAACGCAAAGATATTTTTTCACCATATTTGATACGCTGATGTACGACCACAGTCTGAGGCTACACAAAAAAATTGTATGGTTGCACCACTAGTTGGCCTTATAATTGAACAAAACCTTTGAAATCAAGCCACCCTATGGTCATACAACTGTTTCTTCACTAAACTAAAGTGTATAGTCATAAAACTAGCTAGATGTAACACATTTATGACCTGAGGTTGCATGCACGAATTTTGTCATTGCGCCACCTACTGGTTTTGAGATAGAATATGGCATTTTTTGCCTAAAACTACTGCAACAACACATCTAAAACCATGAGTCATCATGGATTATTCCTTTCATGGCTTTGACTATAATCACTAGAGGATGTCCATTTACTCTCTAGCAACCAATGAGAATACGTTATCAACTGTTTTTGCAAGAGCTTTTTCTCTGTATCAGAACATCACAGAGACATGGGGATGGTCTCTTTTGACTCTTTTAACTTGTTGTAACATGTTGTGACCCATGTTTGCCCACTGTAAGCATCACATACATGTCCTTCAGTGCTCTAATGTTCCATGATTGTCAATAACCGAAGGACAGTTGCAGTAGACAAGAATATAGATTATTTTTGTTGATTACCTTTGCATTTTTTCATCTGAAATCATTAGGTTTACCTAGGTTCTTCAGTCTGCTTATCCAAACGCAACTTTACATCCTTCTGTGCCCTTTTCGGCTTGACCCCGGTATTGCTGCTTGCAGCTATATTGGCAATTGTTTCTGTTAGTAAATTTTTCTTCTTCCGCCATTGCGGTCTATGGCAGCCCATAGAACCGTACGTAGGAAAGTTATGAAATTTGGCACACTGATAGAGGACAGTCCAAATAATATCCACAGAAAATTTGGAGTCTTTATCTCAAGCCCACTAGCGCCACCAACAGTCCAAAGTTGCACTTACGTTTTGTCTTATAACTTCTGAACCGTAAGTCCCAGAAATGAAATTCTGGTTTCCTCTGATTCCTTGGCTCAAGACGATTCTATAGGACCCTATGACGTCATTTTCCGTCATGAAAATTTTTCAGCCATTTTGAATTATTCGTTAAACCTACTTTTGCGAACTCGTCCTAGAGTTTTTACCCGTTTGCCTCAAAAATCGGTATGCAGCATTTAGAGACACTCAAGGCAAAAAGTTATTAAAAGAATTTCGATAAACCAATCCGTTGTCGTATAGCGCGTCAACGAATTTTAGGTAGAGCGCACAATAACAGATTTTAGGCTGTATCTTCGCCAAACTTAGGCCTATTGACACAACACTTGGTACTTGAGATGCCAGTCAGGAACTGAGGGTGCATGCACAGTTTCGTTGCAGCGCCACCTAGTGGCCAGACGAATGTTCTATACGCCTATAACTTTGGCTGCGATAAAAGTATTTTCACGGGACTTGAATTTTTGGAGTCCTGAGTAGTCGTCGAGTCCAACGATACCAAACATGCCAGGTTTCGTCATACGGTTAGCCCTGTGCAGCAAAATAGCTCTTAAAAAACACGTGCGAATATCTCTGCGAGCGTTATTCCGATCGACTCGAAAACACCATAGGAAGAACAATGCATTACCTTCTGAACAAAAAGTTATTTTGGCGTTATATTAAAATTTTCATCAGAAATGGCCGAAAAATGCAAAAAACGAAAAACTACCTTTAAATTTTGCATTTTTTACACATAAATGGTTATAACTTCGCAACAAAAAAAATTTTTTTCACCAGATTTGATACGCAGATGTACGACCACAGTCTGAGGCTACACAAAAAAAATGTATGCTTGCACCACTAGTTGGCCTTATAATTGAACAAAACATTTGAAATCAAGCCACCCTATGGTAATACAACTGTTTCTTCACTAAACTAAAGTGTATAGTCATAAAACTAGCTAGATGTAACACAGTTATGACCTGAGGTTGCATGCACAATTTTGTCATTGCGCCACCTACTGGTTTTGAGATAGAAATATGGCATTTTTTGCCTAAAACTACTGCAACAACACATCTAAAACCATGAGTCATCATGGATTATTCCTTTCATGGCTTTGACTATAATCACTGATGGTTGCCAATTCACTCCCTAGCAACCAATGAGAATACCTTATCAACCGTTTTTGCAAAAGCTATATCTCTGCGTCCGAACATCGTAGAGACACACGGGTGGGCTCTTTTGACTCATTAACACCACTGTAACTTTTTGTGAGCTGAGTATTGCCACTGCAAGCACCACTCATTTTTACTTCAGTGTTCTAGTTATCAATGCTTGTCGAAAGAGAGGGAGAGATTTCACTAAAAGTAGAACACAGCTTTTTTGCTGATAACTATTATATTGTCTGAAATCAAGAGATTTTTCAAGGTTCTTTAAACTGCTCATCCGAAGTCAACTTTACTTTCTGCTGTGCCCTTTTTGGCTTGACCCCGGTGATTGCTGCTTGCAGCTATATTTAGGGGTCAAGCCCCGAAGGGGCGAAGACCCCTATTGTATTTGTTAGTTTTCTTATTAGGGGTCAAGCCCCGAAGGGGCGAAGACCCCTATTGTATCCGTTAGTTTTCTTTTTATTATTATTATTCTTCTTCCGCCATTGCGGTCTATGGCAGCCCATAGAACCGTATGTAGGAAAGTTATGAAATTTGGCACACTGATAAAGGACAGTCCAATGTGTCCCCACAGCAAATTTGGAGTCTCTATCTCTAACCCGCTAGCGCCACCAACAGTCCAAAGTTGAACTTATGTTTTTGCTTATAACTTCTGATCCGTAAGTCCTAGAAACGAAATTCTTGTTTCCTCTGATTCCTTGGCTCAAGACGATTCGACTGGACCCTATGACGTCATTTTCCGTCATGAAAATTTTTCCGCCATTTTGAATTATTCGTAAAACCTACTTTTGCGAACTCGTCCTAGAGTTTTTACCCGATTGTCGCGAAATTTGGTATGTAGCATCTAGAGACCCTCTCGGCAAAAAGTTATCAAAAGAATTTCGATAAACCAATCCGTTGTCGTATAGCGCGTTAACAAATTTTACGTAGAGCGCAAAAAAACAGATTTTAGGCTGTATCTTCGTCAAACTTAGGCCTATTGACACGACACTTGGTACTTGTGATGCCAGTCAGGAACTGAGTGTGCATGCACAGTTTCGTCGCAGCGCCACCTAGTGGCCAGACAGATGTTTTTTACACCTATAACTTTGGCTGTGATCAACGTATTTTGACGGGACTTGATTTTTAGGAGTCCTGAATAGTCGCCGAGTCCAACGATACCAAACATGCCAGATTTCGCCTTAAGGTTAGCCCTGTGCAGCAAAACAGCACTTAAAAAACACGCGCGAATATCTCCGCGAGCGTTATTCTGATCGACTCGAAAACATCATAGGAAGAATATTGCATTACCTTCTGAACAAAAAGTTCTATTGGCACTATATTAAAATTTTCATCAGAAATGGCCGAAAATTGCAAAAAACGAAAAATTACCTTTAAATTTTGTGTTTTAATAACAAAATTGGTTATAACTTCGTAACGCAAAGAGATTTTTTCACCATATTTGATACGCTGATGTACGACCACAGTCTGAGGCTACACAAAAAAAAATTGTATGGTTGCACCACTAGTTGGCCTTATAATTGAACAAAACCTTTGAAATCAAGCCACCCTATGGTCATACAACTGTTTCTTCACTAAACTAAAGTGTATAGTCATAAAACTAGCTAGATGTAACACATTTATGACCTGAGGTTGCATGCACGAATTTTGTCATTGCGCCACCTACTGGTTTTGAGATAGAATATGGCATTTTTTGCCTAAAACTACTGCAACAACACATCTAAAACCATGAGTCATCATGGATTATTCCTTTCATGGCTTTGACTATAATCACTAGAGGATGTCCATTTACTCTCTAGCAACCAATGAGAATACGTTATCAACTGTTTTTGCAAGAGCTTTTTCTCTGTATCAGAACATCACAGAGACATGGGGATGGTCTCTTTTGACTCTTTTAACTTGTTGTAACATGTTGTGACCCATGTTTGCCCACTGTAAGCATCACATACATGTCCTTCAGTGCTCTAATGTTCCATGATTGTCAATAACCGAAGGACAGTTGCAGTAGACAAGAATATAGATTATTTTTGTTGATTACCTTTGCATTTTTTCATCTGAAATCATTAGGTTTACCTAGGTTCTTCAGTCTGCTTATCCAAACGCAACTTTACATCCTTCTGTGCCCTTTTCGGCTTGACCCCGGTATTGCTGCTTGCAGCTATATTTATTATTAGGGGTCAAGCCCCGAAGGGGCGAAGACCCCTATTGTATCCGTTAGTTTTCTTTTTATAATAATTATTATTATTATTAGTTATTCTTCTTCCGCCATTGCGGTCTATGGCAGCCCATAGAACCGTACGTAGGAAAGTTATGAAATTTGGCACACTGATAAAGGACAGTCCAATGTGTCCCCACAGCAAATTTGGAGTCTCTATGTCTAACCCGCTAGCGCCACCAACAGTCCAAAGTTGCACTTATGTTTTTGCTTATAACTTCTGATCCGTAAGTCCCACAAACAAAATTCTTGCTTCCTCTGATTCCTTGGCTCAAGCCGATTCGATTGGACCCTATGACGTCATTTTCCGTCATGAAATTTTTTCCGCCATTTTGAATTATTCGTTAAACCTACTTTTGCGAACTCGTCCTAGAGTTTTTACCCGATTGCCGCGAAAATTGGTATGTAGCATCTAGAGACCCTCACGGCAAAAAGTTATCAAAAGAATTTCGATAAACCAATCCGTTGTCGTATAGCGCGTCAACAAAATTTTCGTAGAGTGCAAAAAAACAGATTTTAGGCTGTATCTTCGTCAAACTTAGGCCTATTGACACGACACTTGGTACTTGTGATGCCAGTCAGGAACTGAGTGTGCATGCACAGTTTCGTCGCAGCGCCACCTAGTGGCCAGACAGATGTTTTTTACACCTATAACTTTGGCTGTGATCAACGTATTTTGACGGGACTTGATTTTTAGGAGTCCTGAATAGTCGCCGAGTCCAACGATACCAAACATGCCAGATTTCGCCTTACGGTTAGCCCTGCGCAGCAAAACAGCACTTAAAAAACACGCGCGAATATCTCCGCGAGCGTAATTCTGATCGACTCGAAAACATCATAGGAAGAATATTGCATTACCTTCTGAACAAAAAGTTCTATTGGCACTATATTAAAATTTTCATCAGAAATGGCCGAAAATTGCAAAAAACGAAAAATTACCTTTAAATTTTGTGTTTTTACACATAAATGGTTATAACTTCGTAACGCAAAGAGATTTTTTCACCATATTTGATACGCTGATGTACGACTACAGTCTGAGGCTACACAAAAAAAATTGTATGGTTGCACCACTAGTTGGCCTTATAATTGAACGAAACCTTTGAAATTAAGCCACCCTATGGTCATACAACTGTTTCTTCACTAAACTAAAGTGTATAGTCATAAAACTAGCTAGATGTAACACATTTATGACCTGAGGTTGCATGCACGAATTTTGTCATTGCGCCACCTACTGGTTTTGAGATAGAATATGGCATTTTTTGCCAAAAACTACTGCAACAACACATCTAAAACCATGAGTCATCATGGATTATTCCTTTCATGGCTTTGACTATAATCACTAGAGGATGTCCATTTACTCTCTAGCAACCAATGAGAATACGTTATCAACTGTTTTTGCAAGAGCTTTTTCTCTGTATCAGAACATCACAGAGACATGGGGATGGTCTCTTTTGACTCTTTTAACTTGTTGTAACATGTTGTGACCCATGTTTGCCCACTGTAAGCATCACATACATGTCCTTCAGTGCTCTAATGTTCCATGATTGTCAATAACCGAAGGACAGTTGCAGTAGCCAAGAATATAGATTATTTTTGTTGATTACCTTTGCATTTTTTCATCTGAAATCATTAGGTTTACCTAGGTTCTTCAGTCTGCTTATCCAAACGCAACTTTACATCCTTCTGTGCCCTTTTCGGCTTGACCCCGGTATTGCTGCTTGCAGCTATATTTATTATTATTCTGCTTCTTCTTCTTCTTCTTCTTCCGCCATTGCGGTCTATGGCAGCCCATAGAACCGTACGTAGGAAAGTTATGAAATTTGGCACACTGATAAAGGACAGTCCAATGTGTCCCCATAGCAAATTTGGAGTCTCTATCTCAAACCCGCTAGCGCCACCAACAGTCCAAAGTTTCACTTACGTTTTTGCTTATAACTTCTGATCCGTAAGTCCTAGAAACGAAATTCGTGTATCCTCTGATTCCTTGGCTCAGGACGATTCGATTAGACCCTATGACGTCATTTTCTGTCATGAAAATTTTTCCGCCATTTTGAATTATTCGTAAAACCTACTTTTGCAAACTCGTCCTAGAGTTTTTACCCGATTGCCGCGAAAATTGGTATGTAGCATCTAGAGACCCTCCCGGCAAAAAGTTATTAAAAGAATTTTGATAAACCAATCCGTTGTCGTATAGCGTGTCAACAAATTTTTCGTAGAGCGCAAAAAAACAGATTTTAGGCTGTATCTTCGTCAAACTTAGGCCTATTGACACGAAACTTGGTACTTGTGATGCCAGTCATGAACTGAGTGTGCATGCACAGTTTCGTCGCAGCGCCACCTAGTGGCCAGACAGATGTTTTTTACACCTATAACTTTGGCTGTGATCAACGTATTTTGACGGGACTTGATTTTTAGGAGTCCTGAATAGTCGCCGAGTCCAACGATACCAAACATGCCAGATTTCGCCTTACGGTTAGCCCTGCGCAGCAAAACAGCACTTAAAAAACACGCGCGAATATCTCCGCGAGCGTAATTCTGATCGACTCGAAAACATCATAGGAAGAATATTGCATTACCTTCTGAACAAAAAGTTCTATTGGCACTATATTAAAATTTTCATCAGAAATGGCCGAAAATTGCAAAAAACGAAAAATTACCTTTAAATTTTGTGTTTTTACACATAAATGGTTATAACTTCGTAACGCAAAGAGATTTTTTCACCATATTTGATATGCTGATGTACGACCACAGTCTAAGGCTACACAAAAAAAATTGTATGGTTGCACCACTAGTTGGCCTTATAATTGAACAAAACCTTTGAAATCAAGCCACCCTATGGTCATACAACTGTTTCTTCACTAAACTAAAGTGTATAGTCATAAAACTAGCTAGATGTAACACATTTATGACCTGAGGTTGCATGCACGAATTTTGTCATTGCGCCACCTACTGGTTTTGAGATAGAATATGGCATTTTTTGCCTAAAACTACTGCACATCTAAAACCATGAGTCATCATGGATTATTCCTTTCATGGCTTTGACTATAATCACTAGAGGATGTCCATTTACTCTCTAGCAACCAATGAAAATACGTTATCAACTGTTTTTGCAAGAGCTTTTTCTCTGTATCAGAACATCACAGAGACATGGGGATGGTCTCTTTTGACTCTTTTAACTTGTTGTAACATGTTGTGACCCATGTTTGCCCACTGTAAGCATCACATACATGTCCTTCAGTGCTCTAATGTTCCATGATTGTCAATAACCGAAGGACAGTTGCAGTAGACAAGAATATAGATTATTTTTGTTGATTACCTTTGCATTTTTTCATCTGAAATCATTAGGTTTACCTAGGTTCTTCAGTCTGCTTATCCAAACGCAACTTTACATCCTTCTGTGCCCTTTTCGGCTTGACCCCGGTATTGCTGCTTGCAGCTTTATTTATTATTAGTTATGCAATTGTTTGGCAATTGTTTCTGTTAGTAAATTTTTCTTCTTCCGCCATTGCGGTCTATGGCAGCCCATAGAACCGTACGTAGGAAAGTTATGAAATTTGGCACACTGATAAAGGACAGTCCAATGTGTCCCCACAGCAAATTTGGAGTCTCTATCTCTAACCCTCTAGCGCCACCAACAGTCCAAAGTTGCACTTATGTTTTTGCTTATAACTTCTGATCCGTAGGTCCTAGAAACGAAATTCTTATTTCCTCTGATTCTTTGGCTCAAGACGATTCTACTGGACCCTATGACGTCATTTTCCGTCATGACAATTTTTCCGCCATTTTGAATTTATCGTAAAACCTACTTTTGCGAACTCGTCCTAGAGTTTTTACCCGATTGCCACGAAAATCGGTATGCAGCATCTAGAGACCCTCACGGCAAAAAGTTATCAAAAGAATTTCGATAAACCAATCCGTTGTCGTATAGCGCGTCAACAAATTTTACGTAGAGCACAAAAAAACAGATTTTAGGCTGTATCTTCGTCAAACTTAGGCCTATTGACACGACACTTGGTACTTGTGATGCCAGTCAGGAACTTAGTGTGCATGCACAGTTTCGTCGCAGCACCACCTAGTGGCCAGACAGATGTTTTTTACACCTATAACCAGGCCCGGGGTGGGTAATCGGGAGAACCGGGAGAATTCCCGGTGGGCCGCTTCACTTTTGGGCCGGTCAAGTTTTTTTTTTTTTACATTTGTCACGTTAGTGAATCTATCTTCTCTTAAATGACACTTCACACGTTTCGCATTGGCAGCGCGCAGCCTCTGCATAGGTTGTACCATGTGAGGGAGTTTTCCCCTCCCCTCCCATAGAGTTGGTTCGGTCCATAGCACGTCCAAGAAAACTTTTCTCCGGTAGGCTGGGCCGGCCCTACCATAACAATACGCGTCTGAGAGGAGGAGGGCGTAAAAAACAGGTTGAAGAAAAAATCCATTGGAGGAGGATGCTGCTAAATGTGCCAAACTTACAGATTTATTTTCAAGAGGACAAACTAAATTGACAACAGGTAACTTAAAGAGAAATAAGCCTAGTAATGATTAGCATTAGCAACGTAATTATTCAGCTAATACCGTTGTCAAACTATTTACATGCCAAAAAGCCAAGCAGCTTCTGAGCAGTCCCCCACTGAAAATGAGGAGGACATGAGTAAACAATATGAATTAAAGTTATTTAACCCTCAGGTTGTGTTCAGAACCCTATAACACCTTTTGTTTTCCCAGTCAAAAATTACCAGCCTAAAAAAGCTTATAAATCACTTGTTATGCCATTTACCCAATATTGTATTCAATATTTTTGTCAAATTGTTTTCTTTTTTAATTAGGATTTTTATATTTCTATTTGCATTAATCATCGGCCTCATAGCATTAGCAATGCTAATAATTTATCAACCTTTCCTTATGGAATACACTCTAAAAAGGGCTGGGTTATTTATATATTTTATATTGGACAGAACACGCTGCTGGGTTAAAATTAACCCAGTGCTGGGTTGTTTTAACCCAACTGTTGGGTTATTATAATCCATGGTTGCATAACAACAACCCAACATTGGGTTATTTTAACCCAGTATGGGATAATATTTAACCCAGCATGTGTTCTGTCCAATATTTACCCATTATGGGTAAAAAGTAACCCAGCCTTTTTTAGAGTGTAGAGGAATATTTTGTTAACTTCTTATCTTAAGTGAAATATTATTTAACTTTTACCTTATTTGTTGAACCATAATATTAATAAAAACTATAGTAAGAGCTGGACTGTTGCTTTATTTATCCAATTTGAAAAAAGTGCTAATTTGGAATAACACTATGGAAAAAGTGGGCCGGTCTTGGGACTGAAACTCCCGGGCTGAAAAGTGGCCCCACTCCGGCCCTGCCTATAACTTTGGCTGTGATCAACGTATTTTGACGGGACTTGATTTTTAGGAGTCCTCAATAGTCGCCGAGTCCAACGATACCAAACATGCCAGATTTCGCCTTACGGTTAGCCCTGCGCAGCAAAACAGCACTTAAAAAACATGCGCGAATATCTCCGCGAGCGTTATTCCGATCGACTCGAAAACACCATAGGAAGAACATTGCATTACCTTCTGAACAAAAAGTTCTATTGGCGTTCAATTAAAATTTTCATCAGAAATGGCCGACAATTGCAAAAAACGAAAAATTACCTTTTACAATTTGTGTTTTTATACATAAATGGTTATAACTTCGCAACGAAAAGACATTTTTTCACCAGATTTGATACGCTGATGTATGAGCAGAGTCTGAGGCCACACAAAAAAATTGGTATGCCTGAACCACTAGGTGGCCTTATAATTGAATAAAAACTTTGAAATCAAGCCACCCTATGGTCATACAACTGTTTCTTCACTAAACTAAAGTGTATAGTCATAAAACTAGCTAGATGTAACACAGTTATGACCTGAGGTTGCATGCACAAATTTTGTCATTGCGCCACCTACTGGTTCTGAGATAGAATATGGCATTTTTTGCCTTAAACTACTGCAACAACACATCTAAAACCATGAGTCATCATGGATTATTCCTTTCATGGCTTTGACTATAATCACTAGTGGATGTCCATTTACTCTCTAGCAATCAATGAGAATACGTTATCAACTGTTTTTGGAAGAGCTTTTTCTCTGCATCAGAACATCGCAGAGACATGGGGATGGTCTCTTTTGACTCTTTTAACTTGTTGTTACATGTTGTGACCCATGTTTGCCCACTGCAAGCATCACATACATGTCCTTCAGTGCTCTAATGTTCCATGATTGTCAATAACCGAAGGACAGTTGCAGTAGACAAGAACACAGATTATTTTTGTTGATTACTTTTGCATTTTTTCATCTGAAATCATTAGGTTTACCTAGGTTCTTCAGTCTGCTTATCCAAACGCAACTTTAAATCCTTCTGTGCCCTTTTCGGCTTGACCCCGGCATTGCTGCTTGCAGCTATATTTAGGGGTCAAGCCCCGAAGGGGCGAAGACCCCTATTGTATCCGTTAGTTTTTAGGGGTCAAGCCCCGAAGGGGCGAAGACCCCTATTGTATCCGTTAGTTTTCTTATAATTAGGGGTCAAGCCCCGAAGGGGCGAAGACCCCTATTGTATTTGTTAGTTTTCTTATTATTAGGGGTCAAGCCCTGAAGGGGCGAAGACCCCTATTGTATTTGTTAGTTTTCTTATTATTAGGGGTCAAGCCCCGAAGGGGCGAAGACCCCTATTGTATTTGTTAGTTTTCTTATTATTATTATTAGTTATTCTTCTTCCGTTTCTTCTTCCGCCATGGCGGTCTATGGCAGCCCATAGAACCGTATGTAGGAAAGTTATGAAATTTGGCACACTGATAAAGGACAGTCCAATGTGTCCCCATAGCAAATTTGGAGTCTCTATCTCTAACCCGCTAGCGCCACCAACAGTCCAAAGTTGCACTTATGTTTTTGCTTATAACTTCTGATCCGTAAGTCCTACTAACAAAATTCTTGCTTCCTCTGATTCCTTGGCTCAAGACGATTCGATTGGACCCTATTACGTCATTTTCCGTCATGAAAATTTTTCCGCCATTTTGAATTATTCGTAAGACCTACTATTGCGAACTCGTCCTAGAGCTTTTGCCCGATTTTCACGAAAATCGGTATGTAGCATCTACAGACCCTCACGGCAAAAAGTTATGGAATTCATGTCAATTCGTCAATCTGTTTTCGTAAACCGCGTCAACGAATTCTACGTAGAGCGCAAAAAAACGGATTTGAGGCTGTATCTTCGGCAAACTTAAGCCTATTGACACGATACTTGGTACATTTGATGCCAGTCAGGAACTACGAGTGCATGCAGAGTTTCGTCACAGTGCCACCTAGTGGTCAGACTTATGCTTTACACGCCTATAACTTTGGCTCCGATTGACGTATTTTCACGGGACTTGTTTCTTTGGAGTTCTGAATAGTTGCCGAGTCCAACGATACCAAACATGCCAGAATTCACCATACGGTTAACCCTGCGCGGCAAAATAGCACTTAAAAAACATGCGCGAATATCTCCGCGAGCGTTATTCCGATCGACTCGAAAATGCCATAAGAAGAACATTGCATTACCTTCTGAACAAAAAACTCTATTAGCATTATATTAAAATTTTCATCAGAACTGGCCGAAAATTGCAAAAAACGAAAAATTACCTTTACATTTTGTGTTTTTTACACATAAATGGTTATAACTTCGCAACGAAAAGAGATTTTTTCACCAGATTTGATACGCTGATGTATGAGCAGAGTCTGAGGCCACACAAAAAAATTGGTATGCCTGAACCACTAGGTGGCCCTATAATTGAACAAAATCTTTCATATCAAGCAAGCCCTATGGTCATACAACTATTTCTTTGCTGAACTAAAGTGTATAGTCATGAAACTAGCTAGATGTAAGGCAGATATGACCCGAGGTTGCATGCACGATTCTGTCATAGCGCGACCTAGTGGTTTGGAGATAGAAAATAGCTATATTTGCCTAAAACTACTGCAACAACACATCTAAAACCATGAGTCATCATGGATTCTTCATTTCATATGGCTTGGTCTATAATTACTGGTGGATGTGAATTTACTCTCTAGCAACCAATGAGAATACCTTATCAACCGTTTTTGAAAGAGCTTTTTCTCTGCATCAGAACATCGTAGAGACATGGGGATGGTCTCTTTTGACTGATTTAACTTGTTGTAACATGTTGTGACCCATGTTATGCCACTGCAAACATCACTCACATATCCTTCTGTGCTCTAATGTTCCATGACTGTCAATAACAGAAGGACGATTGCAGTGGATTAGAACATAGATTATTTTTGTTGATTACTTTTGCGTTTTTTCATCTGAAATCATTAGGTTTACCTAGGTTCTTTGGTCTGCTTATCCAAACTCAACTTTACACCCTTCTGTGCCCTTTTCGGATTGACCCCGGTATCGCTGCTTGCAGCTATATTTAGGGGTCAAGCCCCGAAGGGGCGAAGACCCCTATTGTATCCGTTAGTTTTCTTATAATTAGGGGTCAAGCCCTGAAGGGGCGAAGACCCCTATTGTATCCGTTAGTTTTCTTTTTATTATTATTATTATTATTATTATTATTCTTCCTCCGCCATTGCGGTCTATGGCAGCCCATAGAACCGTACGTAGGAAAGTTATGAAATTTGGCACACTGATAAAGGACAGTCCAAATATTATCCACAGCAAATTTGGAGTCTCTATCTCAAACCCGCTAGCGCCACCAACAGTCCAAAGTTGCACTTATGTTTTTGCTTATAACTTTTGATCCGTAAGTCCTAGAAACGAAATTCTTGTTTCCTCTGATTCCTTGGCTCAAGACGATTCGACTGGACCCTATGACGTCATTTTCCGTCATGAAAATTTTTCCGCCATTTTGAATTATTCGTAAAACCTACTTTTGCGAACTCGTCCTAGAGCTTTTGCCCGATTTCCACGAAAATCGGTATGTAGCATCTACAGACCCTCACGGCAAAAAGTTATGGAATTCATGTCGATTCGCCAATCTGTTTGCGTAAACCGCGTCAACAAATTTTACGTAGAGTGCAAAAAAATGGATTTGAGGCTGTATCTTCGCCAAACTTAAGCCTATTGAAACGACACTTGGTACTTGTGATGCCAGTCAGGAACTGAGAGCGCATGCCCAGTTTCGTCGCAGCGCCACCTAGTGGTAAGACGAATGTTTTACACACCTATAACTTTGGCTGTGATCGACGTATTTTCATGGGACTTGTTTCCTTGGAGTCCTGAATTGTTGCCGAGTCCAACGATACCAAACATGCCAGAATTGGCCTTACGGTTAACCCTGCGCGGCAAAATAGCACTTAAAAAACACGCGCGAATATCTCCGCGAGCGTAATTCTGATCGACTCGAAAACATCATAGGAAGAATATTGCATTACCTTCTGAACAAAAAGTTCTATTGGCATTGTATTAAAATTTTCATCAGAAATGGCTGAAAATTGCAAAAAACGAAAAATTACCTTTAAATTTTGTGTTTTTACACATAAATGGCTATAACTTCGTAACGCAAAGAGATTTTTTTACCATATTTGATACCCTGATGTATGAGCATATTTTGAGGCCACACAAAAAAAATTGTATGCTTGCACCACTAGGTGGCCCTATAATTGAACAAAACCTTTGATATCAAGCCAGCCCTATGGTCATACAACTGTTTCTTCACTAAACTAAAGTGTATAGTCATAAAACTAGCTAGATGTAACACAGTTATGACCTGAGGTTGCATGCACAATTTTGTCATTGCGCCACCTACTGGTTTTGAGATAGAATAACGCATTTTTTGCCTAAAACTACTGCAACAACACTTCTAAAACCATGAGTCATCATGGATTATTCCTTTCATGGCTTTGACTATAATCACTGATGGTTGCCAATTCACTCCCTAGCAACCAATGAGAATACCTTATCAACCGTTTTTGCAAAAGCTATATCTCTGCATCGGAACACCGTAGAGACACGGGGGTGGGCTCTTTTCACTAATTAAACTTGGTTTATCTAGGTTCTTCAGTCTGCTTATCCAATCTCAATTATACATCCTTTTGGGCCCTTTTTGGCTTGACCCCGGTGATTGCTGCTTGCAGCTATATTTATTGTTATTCTTCTTCTTCCGCCATTGCGGTCTATGGCAGCCCATAGAACCGTACGTAGGAAAGTTATGAAATTTGGCACACTGATAAAGGACAGTCCAATGTGTCCCCATAGCAAATTTGGAGTCTCTATCTCTAACCCGCTAGCGCCACCAACAGTCCAAAGTTGCACTTATGTTTTTGCTTATAACTTCTGATCCGTAAGTCCTAGAAACAAAATTCTTGCTTCCTCTGATTCCTTGGCTCAAGACGATTCGATTGGACCCTCAGACGTCATTTTCCGTCATGAAAATTTTTCCGCCATTTTGAATTATTCGTAAAACCTACTTTTGCGAACTCATCCTAGAGCTTTTGCCCGATTTCCACGAAAATCAGTATGTAGCATCTACAGACCCTCACGGCAAAAAGTTATGGAATTCATGTCAATTCGTCAATCTGTTTTCGTAAACCGCGTCAACGAATTTTACGTAGAGCGCAATAAAACGGATTTGAGGCTGTATCTTCGGCAAACTTAAGCCTATTGACACGATACTTGGTACTTGTGATGCCGGTCAGGAACTACGAGTGCATGCAGAGTTTCGTCACAGCGCCACCTAGTGGTCAGACTTATGCTTTACACGCCTATAACTTTGGCTCCAATTGACGTATTTTGAAGGGACTTGATTTTTAGGAGTCCTGAGTAGTCGCCGAGTCCAACGATACCAAACATGCCAGATTTCGCCTCACGGTTAGCCCTGCGCAGCAAAATAGCACTTAAAAAACACGCGCGAATATCTCCACAAGCGTTATTCCGATCGACTCGAAAACACCATAGGAAGAACATTGCATTACCTTCTGAACAAAAAGTTCTATTGGCGTTATATTAAAATTTTCATCAGAAATGGCCGAAAATTGCAAAAAACAAAAAATTACCTTTAGATTTTGTGGTTTTTGCACATAAATGGTTATAACTTTGCAACGAAAAGAGATTTTTTCAACAGATTTGATACGCTGATGTATGAGCAGAGTCTGAGGCCACACAAAAAAATTGGTATGCCTGAACCACTAGGTGGCCCTATAATTGAACAAAATCTTTAATATCAAGCAAGCCCTATGGTCATACAACTATTTCTTTGCCGAACTAAAGTGTATAGTCATGAAACTAGCTAGATGTAATGCAGTCATGACCTGAGGTTGCATGCACGATTCTGTCATAGCGCCACCTAGTGGTTTGGAGATAGAAAATAGCTATTTTTGCCTAAAACTACTGCAACAACACGTCTAAAACCATGAGTCATCATGGATTCTTCATTTCATGAGTTGGACTATAATCACTGGTGGATGTGAATTTACTCTCTAGCAACCAATGAGAAAACCTTATGAACCGTTTTTGAAAGAGCTTTTTCTCTGCATCAGAACATTGTAGAGACATGGGGATGGTCTCTTTTGACTGATTCAACGTGTTGTAACATGTTGTGACCCATATTATGCCACTGCAAACATCACTCACATGTCCTTCTGTGCTCTAATGTTCCATGATTGTCAATAACATAGATTATTTTTGTTGATTACTTTTGCGTTTTTTTCATTTGAAATCATGAGGTTTACATAGGTTCTTTAGTATTCTTATCCAAACTCAACTTTACACCCTTCTGTGCCCTTTTCGGCTTGACCCCGGTATTGCTGCTTGCAGCTATATTTATTAGTTATTCTTCTTCTTCCGTCATTGCGGTCTATGGCAGCCCATAGAACCGTACGTAGGAAAGTTATGAAATTTGGCACACTGATAAAGGACAGTCCAATGTGTCCCCACAGCAAATTTGGAGTTTCTATCTCCAACCCTCTAGCGCCACCAACAGTCCAAAGTTGCACTTACGTTTTTGCTTATAACTTCTGATCCGTAAGTCCTAGAAACAAAATTCTTGTTTCCTCTGATTCCTTGGCTCAAGACGATTCGATTTGACCCTATGACGTCATTTTCCGTCATGGAAATTTTTCCGCCATTTTGAATTATTCGTAAAACCTACTTTTGCGAACTCGTCCTAGAGCTGTTGCCCAAATTCCACGAAAATTGGTATGTAGCATCTACAGACCCTCACGGCAAAAAGTTATGGAATTCATGTCAATTCGTCCATCCGTTTCCGTAAACCGCGTCAACGAATTTTACGTAGAGCGCAAAAAAACGGATTTGAGGCTGTATCTTTGCCAAACTTAAGCCTATTGGCATGATACTTGGTACTTCTGATGCGAGTCAGGAACTTAGGGTGCATGCAGAGTTTCGTCACAGCGCCACCTAGTGGTCAGACTTATGCTTTAAACGCCTATAGTGTTGGCTCCGATTGACATATTTTCACGGGACTTGTTTCTTTGGAGTTCTGAATAGTTGCCGAGTCCAACGATACCAAACATGCCAGAATTCGCCTTACGGTTAACCCTGTGCGGCAAAATAGCACTTAAAAAACACGCTCGAATATCTCCGCGAGCGTTATTCCGATCGACTCGAAAATGCCATAGGAAGAACATTGCATTACCTTCTGAACAAAAAACTCTATTGGCGTTATATTAAAATTTTCATCAGAAATAGCCGAAAATTGCAAAAAACGAAAAATTACCTTTACATTTTGTGTTTTTTACACATAAATGGTTATAACTTCGCAACGAAAATAGATTTTTTCACCATATTTGATACCCTGATGTATGAGCATATTTTGAGGCCACACAAAAAAAATTGTATGCTTGCACCACTAGGTGGCCCTATAATTGAACAAAACCTTTGATATCAAGCCAGCCCTATGGTCATACAACTGTTTCTTCACTAAACTAAAGTGTATAGTCATAAAACTAGCTAGATGTAACACAGTTATGACCTGATGTTGCATGCACAATGTTGTCATTGCGCCACCTACTGGTTTTGAGATAGAATATGGTATTTTTTGCCTAAAACTACTGCAACAACACTTCTAAAACCATGAGTCATCATGGATTATTCCTTTCATGGCTTTGACTATAATCACTGATGGTTGCCAATTCACTCCCTAGCAACCAATGAGAATACCTTATCAACCGTTTTTGCAAAAGCTATATCTCTGCATCGGAACACCGTAGAGACACGGGGGTGGGCTCTTTTGACTAATTAAACTTGGTTTAACTAGGTTCTTCAGTCTGCTTATCCAATCTCAATTTTACATCCTTTTGGGCCCTTTTCGGCTTGACCCCGGTATTGCTGCTTGCAGCTATATTTAGGGGTCAAGCCCAGAATGGGCGAGACCCCTATTGGGATTGTTAGTTTTCTTCTTATTATTATTATTATTATTATTATTATTTTCTATTATTCTTCTTCTTCCGCCATTGCGTCTATGGCAGCCCATAGAACCGTACGTAGGAAAGTTATGAAATTTGGCACACTCAAAGAGGACATTCCAAATAGTCAACACACCAAATTTGGAGTGTCTATGTCAAACCCAATAGCGCCACCAACAGTCCAAATTTTCACTTACATTTTTGGTTATAACTGCTGACCCGTACGTCATAGAAACGCAATTCTTGTTTCTTCTGATTCCTTGGCTCATGCCGATTCGTTTTCTCCATATGACGTCATTTCGGTTATGCTATTTATTTTGATATTTTGAATTGTTTGTAAAACCTACTTTTTCGAACTCGTCCTAGAGCTTTTGTCCAATTTGCGTAAAAAATGGGTGTGTAGCATCTAGAGACACTCATGGCAAAAAGTTATGGAATTCGTGTCGATTCGCCAATCCGTTTCCGTATACCGCGTCAACGAATTTTACGTAGAGTGCGTAAAAACGGATTTGAGGCTGTATCTTCGCCAAAGTTAAACGTATTCACACGAAACTTGGTAGTTTTGATGGCAGTCATGACCTGAGGGTTCATGCCCAGTTTCATCACAGCGCCACTTAGTGTTCACGAGATTTGAAAAATGGCTATTTTTGCTTATAACTACTGCAAACTTGAGTCTAAAATTATACAAGTGCTATTGTTAGATTCCTTGAGGCATGCCGAGTCAAACGATACCAAATGGTTTTCAGTCGGCCATTTTGGGGGTCGGCCATTTTGATTTTTAACTTTTTTTGTCTGAAAGTTATGAAATTTGGCACACTCAAAGAGGACATTCCAAATAGTCCCCACACCAAATTTGGAGTGTCTTTGTCAAACCCTATAGCGCCACCAACAGTCCAAATTTTCACTTGCATTTTTGGTTATAACTGCTGACCCATACGTCATAGAAACGCAATTCTTGTTTCATCTGATTCCTTGGCTCATGCCAATTCGATTGCACCATATGACGTCATTTCCGTTAAGCTAATTATTTTGATATTTTGAATTGTTTGTAAAACCTACTTTTTCGAACTCGTCCTAGAGCTTTTGTCCAATTTGCGTAAAGAATGGGTGTTTAGCATCTAGAGACACTCATGGCAAAAAGTTATGGAATTCGTGTCTATTCGCCGATCCGTTTCCGTATACCGCGTCAAAACATTTTACGTAGAGCGCGAACAAACGGATTTGAGGCTGTATCTTTGCCAAAGTAGTTTTGATGGCAGTCATGACATGAGGGTGCGTGCACAGTTTCGTCACAGTGCCACATAGTGTTCACGAGATTTGAAAAATTGCTATTTTTGCTTATATCTAATGCTAGCTTGATATTAAAATTATGTATTTGTGGCTATATCTTTGCAAAAGTTTTGCACATTAATGTGTGCATTGCCAGTGGTTCAGTGGTTAGTGAAGGTTGTTTACAAATCGGAAGGTTGGTGGTTCAAACCCCAGCTCCACCTGACCAAGTGTTGAGGTGTCCATGAGTGAGACATCTAACCCCAACTGTTATATGTCATCAAAGTCATGAACAGAGGGTGCATGGAGCGGTTTGTCACAAGGCCACCTAGTGGTCACGAGATTTGAAAAGTGATTGTTTTTGTTTTTATGCTGCAAAATTGAGTCTAAAATCATGAAATTGCTATTGTTAGATTCCTTGAGGCATGCCGAGTCAAACAATACCAAAATGTTTTCGGATGGCCATTTTCAATTACAAAGCATACCAACTTTTTCAAACTCCTCCTACAGCGTTCATTTGATTGGCTTGGATTTGGTACACACAATCTAGACTCTAGACAAAAAGTCATAAAAAGATTTTGATAGACCAATCAGTTATTGTATAGCGCATCAACAAATATTATGGCGAGCACGCCGGAATGGATTTGAGGCTATATCTTTGCAAAAGTTTTGCATATTAATGTGCGTATTTCCAGTGGTTCAGTGGTTAGTGTAGGTTGTCTGCAAATCAGAAGGTTGGTGGTTCAAACCACAGCTCCACCTGACCAAGTGTTGAGGTATCATTGAGAACCCCAACTGCTCCTGATGAGCTGGATGGCTCTCGCATGGCTGACAGTGTATGAATAGGTGAATGTTTCACAACTTGTAAATGTCATGAACAGAGGGTGCATGGAATAATTTGTCACTATTTCATCAGCATTTTTTGAAAGCCCTTGTAAACTTTTCAGTGCCCCCTAGTGGTTAAGAGTTTTGAGGCTTTATCTCCAGATCGCTTTATTGTGTGTACACCATATTTGGTGGGTGTCATCACAATTATGACCTGAGGCACCATCTATTGTTTTGGTGCAGTGCCCCCAGTGGTCAAGTCATTTGAGGCTATATCTCAACATTGCTTAATCATATGTATATAAAATTTGGTGGGTGTCATCACAATCATGACCCGCGGCACCATCTTTCAGTGCAGCGCCACCAAGATAAAGAAGATTTGAAAAATTGCAATTTTTGCCTTAATCTACTGAAAACTTAGATTTAAAATCAAGACAGTCATTATTGATACTTCATTCTGTGCCCTTTTTGGCTTGACCCCGGCATCGCTGCTTTGCAGCTATATTTAGGGGTCAAGCCCCGAAGGGGCAAAGACCCCTATTGTATTTGTTAGTGTTCTTATTATTATTATTAGGGGTCAAGCCCCGAAGGGGCGTAGAACCCTATTGTTATTGTTAGTTTTCTTCTTCTTCTTCTTATTATTATTATTCCTCTTCCGCCATTGAAGTCAATGGCAGCCCATAGAACCGTACATAGGAAAGTTATGAAATTTGGCACACATGTACAGGACAGTCTTAGAAGTTACTATAGCAAATTTGGTGTGTCTAACTCAAACTCTCTAGCGCCACCAACAGTCCAAATGTCCACTTATGTTCATGCTCATAACTTCTGACCCGTGAGTCCTAGAAACTAAATTCTTGTTTCCTCTGAATCCTTGGCTCATGTTGATTCAATTGCACACATTGATGTCATTTGTGTCATGCACATCTTTCCGCCATTTTGAATTTTCCGTAAAACCTACTTTTTCGAACTCCTCCTAGAGCGTTTGTGTTTTGAGCCTGTATCTTCGCAAAACTTTTGTGTATTAATATGAGACTTGGTATATGTCATAACAGTGATGACCTGAGGGTGCATGCACCATTTCGTCACACTGCCCCCTACTGGTCAAGAGATATTAAAAAATGTCTATTTTTTGCTTATAACTACTGCAAACTTGAATGTAAAATTATGAGAGTGGTCTTGTTAGATTTCGTGAGGCATGCCGAGTCAAACGATACCAAATGGTTTTTGGTCGGCCATTTTGTGTGTCGGCCATTTTGAATTTTTCTTTAAGTTCAAGTATTTCAGAAACGCAATTACGTATTGTTATGAAACTTGGTATGGTTCATCAGCAACATGTTCTGGGAGGACTTGTAAACTTTCCGGTGCCCCCTATTGGTCAAGAGATTTGAAGCTATATCTCTGCATCTCTTTATTGTATTTACACCAAATTTGGTGGGTGTCATCACAATCAAGACCTGAGTCACAATTTATTTTTTGGTCAGTGCCCCCTAGTGGTCAAGTTATTTAAGGCTATATCTCTGCATCTCTTTATTGTATTTACACCAAATTTGGTGGATGTCATCACAATCAAGACCTGAGTCACAATTTATTTTTTGGTCAGTGCCCCCTAGTGGTCAAGTCATTTAAGGCTATATCTCTGCATCTCTTTATTGTATTTACACCAAATTTGGTAGGTGTCATCACAATCAAGACCTGAGTCACAATTTATTATTTGGTCAGTGCCCCCTAGCGGTCAAGTCATTTAAGGCTATATCTCCGTATCGCTTTATTGTATTTACACCAAATTTGGTGGGTGACATCACAATCAAGACCTGAGTCACAATTTATTGTTTGGTCAGTGCCCCCTAGTGGTCAAGTTATTTGAGGCTATATCTCTGCATCTCTTTATTGTATTTACACCAAATTTGGTGGATGTCATCACAATCAAGACCTGAGTCACAATTTATTTTTTGGTCAGTGCCCCCTAGTGGTCAAGTCATTTAAGGCTATATCTCTGCATCTCTTTATTGTATTTACACCAAATTTGGTAGGTGTCATCACAATCAAGACCTGAGTCAAAATTTATTATTTGGTCAGTGCCCCCTAGTGGTCAAGTCATTTAAGGCTATATCTCCGTATCGCTTTATTGTATTTACACTAAATTTGGTATGTGTCATCACAGTCATGACCTGAGGCACCATCTATTGTTTCGGCAAAGCGCCACCTAGTGGTCTCAAGATACAAAAAATGCTATTTTTTCATAAAACTAATGCAAACTTAGATCTTAAATCATGACAGTTATCACGTATGAATCATTTATTGCCATGTTTGGCTTGACCCCGGTATCGCTGCTTGCAGCTATATTTAGGGGTCAAGCCCCGAAGGGGCGTAGAACCCTATTGTTATTGTTAGTTTTCTTATTATTAGGGGTCAAGCCCCGAAGGGGCGTAGAACCCTATTGTTATTGTTAGTTTTCTTATTATTATTATTATTATTATTATATATTATTCTTCTTCTTGTTCTTCCGCCATTGAAGTCAATGGCAGCCCATAGAACCGTAAATAGGAAAGTTATGAAATTTGGCACACATGTAGAGGACGGTCTTAGAAGTTACTATAGCAACATTGGTGTATCTGACTCAAACCCTCTAGCGCCACCAACAGTCCAAAAATCCACTTATGTTCATGCTCATAACTTCTGACCCGTGAGTCCTAGAAACTAAATTCTTGTTTCCTCTGAATCCTTGGCTCATGATGATTCAAATGCACACATTGATGTCATTTGTGTCATGCACATCTTTCCGCCATTTTGAATTTTTCGTAAAACCTACTTTTTCGGACTCCTCCTAGACCGTTTGTCTGATTTGTATGTCCTTTGGTATGTAGCATCTAGAGACACCCAAGACAAAAAGTTATCAAAAGCTTTTTGATAGACCAATGCGTTCTCGTATAAATTGACAACATATATGGCGGCGAGCACGCCAAAACGGACGTGAGGCCTTATCTTCGCAAAACTTTATTGTATCGACACGAAACTTGGTATATGTCATAACAGTCATGACCTGAGGGTGCCTGCAACGTTTCGTCACAGCGCCACCTAGTGGTCACGAGATTCGAAAAATGCCTATTTTCGCTTATAACTACTTCAAACTTGAGTCTAAAATCATGGAGGTGGTCTTGTTAGATTCCTTGAAGCATGCCGAGTCAAACGATACCAAACGGTTTTCGGTCAGCCATTTTGGGTGTCGGCCATTTTGAATTTTCTCATTAAGTTCAGTATTTCACAAACAGAATGGCGTATCGCTACAAAATTGGCATGGTTCATCAGTGACATGTTCTGAGCGCACCTATAAATCTTTAGGACGGCGCCACCTAGTGGTCAGGATATGTAAAAAAAATTTTTTAATCTTTATATCATTTGATTAAATTGCCACTATGACATAAGACTTCACTCTATTGATTCCTTGGCTCATGCTGAGTCCGACTGTACCAAATACGTCTGAGTCAAACCTACTTCCTGTCGGCCATTTTGAATTATATTGAACACCTACTTTTTCGAACTCCTCCTAGAGCGCTTGTGTGATTGGCTTGATTTTTGGTATGCATCATCTAGAGACACTCTAGACAAAAAGTTATCAAAAGATTTTCGGGAGACCTATCCGTTGTCGTATAACGCATCAAAGAATGCGAGGGCGAGCACGCCAAAATGTGTTTGAGCCTGTATCTTCGCAAAACTTTTGCGTATTAATATGAGACTTGGTATATGTCATAACAGTGATGACCTGAGGGTGCATGCACCATTTCGTCACACTGCCCCCTACTGGTCACCAGATATAAAAAATGTCTATTTTTGCTTATAACTACTGCAAATTTGAATGTAAAATTATGAGACTGGTCTTGTTAGATTTCGTGAGGCATGGCGAGTCAAACGATACCAAATGGTTTTTGGTCGGCCATTTTGTGTGTCGGCCACTTAGAATTTTTCTTTAAGTTCAAGTATTTCAGAAACGCAATTGCGTATTGTTATGAAACTTGGTATGGTTCATCAGCAACATGTTCTGGGAGGACTTGTAAACTTTCCGGTGCCCCCTAGTGGTCAAGAGATTTGAAGCTATATCTCTGCATCTCTTTATCGTATTTACACCAAATTTGGTGGGTGTCATCACAATCAAGACCTGAGTCACAATTTATTTTTTGGTCAGTGCCCCCTAGTGGTCAAGTCATTTAAGGCTATATCTCTGCATCTCTTATTGTATTTACACCAAATTTGGTGGGTGTCATCACAATCAAGACCTGAGTCACAATTTATTTTTTGGTCAGTGCCCCCTAGTGGTCAAGTCATTTAAGGCTATATCTCCGTATCGCTTTATTGTATTTACACTAAATTTGGTATGTGTCATCACAGTCATGACCTGAGGCACCATCTATTCTTTCGGCACAGTGCCACCTAGTGGTCTCAAGATACGAATAAATTGCTTTTTTTCATAAAACTAATGCAAACTTAGATGTTAAATCATGGCAGTCATCACTTATGAATCATCTTTTGCAATGTTTGGCTTGACCCCGGTATCGCTGCTTGTTATTATTATTATTATTATTTTTCTTCCTCGTTCTTCCGCCGAAAGTCAATGGCAGCCCATAGAACCGTACATAGGAAAGTTATGAATTTTGGCACACATGTAGAGGACATTCTCAGAAGTTACTATAGCAACATTGGTGTGTCTGACTCAAACCCTCTAGCGCCACCAACAGTCCAAAAATCCACTTATGTTCATGCTCATAACTTCTGACCCGTGAGTCCTAGAAACTAAATTCTTGTTTCCTCTGAATCCTTGGCTCATGATGATTCAAATGCACACATTATGTCATTTGTGTCATGCACATCTTTCCGCCATTTTGAATTTTTCGTAAAACCTAATTTTTCTAACTCCTCCTGGACCGTTTGTCCGATTTGCATGTCCTTTGGTATGTAGCATCTAGAGACACCCAAGACAAAAAGTTATCAAAAGCTTTTTGATAGACCAATGCGTTCTCGTATAAATTGACAACATATATGGCGGCGAGCACGCCAAAACGGACGTGAGGCCTTATCTTCGCAAAACTTTATTGTATCGACACGAAACTTGGTATATGTCATAACAGTCATGACCTGAGGGTGCCTGCAACGTTTCGTCACAGCGCCACCTAGTGGTCACGAGATTCGAAAAATGCCTATTTTCGCTTATAACTACTTCAAACTTGAGTCTAAAATCATGGAGGTGGTCTTGTTAGATTCCTTGAAGCATGCCGAGTCAAACGATACCAAACGGTTTTCGGTCGGCCATTTTGGGTGTCGGCCATTTTGAATTTTCTCATTAAGTTCAGTATTTCACAAACAGAATGGCGTATCGCTACGAAATTTGGCATGGTTCATCAGTGACATGTTCTGAGCGCACCTATAAATCTTTAGGACGGCGCCACCTAGTGGTCAGGATATGTAAAAATTTTTTTTTAAATCTTTATATCATTTGATTAAATTGCCACTATGACATAAGACTTCACTCTATTGATTCCTTGGCTCATGCTGAGTCCGACTGTACCAAATACGTCTGAGTCAAACCTACTTCCTGTCGGCCATTATGAAATATATTGAACACCTACTTTTTCGAACTCCTCCTAGAGCGCTTGTGTGATTGGCTTGATTTTTGGTATACATCATCTAGAGACACTCTAGACAAAAATTTATCAAAAGATTTTCGGGAGACCTATCCGTTGTCGTATAACGCATCAAAGAATGCGAGGGCGAGCACGCCAAAATGTGTTTGAGCCTGTATCTTCGCAAAACTTTTGCGTATTAATATGAGACTTGGTATATGTCATAACAGTGATGACCTGAGGGTGCATGCACCATTTCGTCACACTGCCCCCTACTGGTCACGAGATATAAAAAATGTCTATTTTTGCTTATAACTACTGCAAATTTGAATGTAAAATTATGAGACTGGTCTTGTTAGATTTCGTGAGGCATGGCGAGTCAAACGATACCAAATATTTTTTGGTCGGCCATTTTGTGTGTCGGCCACTTAGAATTTTTCAGAATTAAAAGTATTTCAGAAACGCAATTGCGTATTGTTATGAAACTTGGTATGGTTCATCAGCAAGATGTTCTGGGAGGACTTGTAAACTTTTTGGCGCCCCCTATGTTATTGTTAGTTTTCTTATTATTATTCATCCTAGTTCTTCCGCCATTGAAGTCAATGGCAGCCCATAGAACCGTACGTAGGAAAGTTATGTAATTTGGCACACATGTAGAGGACAGTCTTAGAAGTTACTATAGCAACATTGGTGTGTCTAACTCAAACCCTCTAGCGCCACCAACAGTCCAAAAATCCACTTATGTTCATGCTCATAACTTCTGACCCGTGAGTCCTAGACACTAAATTCTTGTTTCCTCTGAATCCTTGGCTCATGATGATTCAATTGCACACATTGATGTCATTTGTGTCATGCACATCTTTCCGCCATTTTGAATTTTCCGTAAAACCTACTTTTTCGAACTCCTCCTAGAGCGTTCGTCCGATTTGCATGTCCTTTGGTATGTAGCATCTAGAGACACCCCAGACAAAAAGTTATCAAAAGCTTTTTGATAGACCAATGCGTTCTCGTATAAATTGACAACATATATGGCGGCGAGCACGCCAAAACGGACGTGAGGCCGTATCTTCGCAAAACTTTATTGTATCGACACGAAACTTGGTATATGTCATAACAGTCATGACCTGAGGGTGCCTGCAATGTTTCGTCGCAGCGCCACCTAGTGGTCACGAGATTCGAAAAATGCCTATTTTTGCTTATAACTACTTCAAACTTGAGTCTAAAATCATGAAGGTGGTCTTGTTAGATTCCTTGAAGCATGCCGAGTCAAACGATACCAAACGGTTTTCGGTCGGCCATTTTGGGTGTCGGCCATTTTGAATTTTCTCATTAAGTCCAGTATTTCACAAACAGATTGGCGTATCGCTACGAAATTTGGCATGGTTCATCAGTGACATGTTCTGAGCGCACCTATAAATCTTTAGGACGGCGCCACCTAGTGGTCAGGATATGTAAAAATTTTTTTTTAAATCTTTATATCATTTGATTAAATTGCCACTATGACATAAGACTTCACTCTATTGATTCCTTGGCTCATGCTGAGTCCGACTGTACCAAATACGTCTGAGTCAAACCTACTTCCTGTCGGCCATTTTGAAATATATTGAACACCTACTTTTTCGAACTCCTCCTAGAGCGCTTGTGTGATTGGCTTGATTTTTGGTATACATCATCTAGAGACACTCTAGACAAAAATTTATCAAAAGATTTTCGGGAGACCTATCCGTTGTCGTATAACGCATCAAAGAATGCGAGGGCGAGCACGCCAAAATGTGTTTGAGCCTGTATCTTCGCAAAACTTTTGCGTATTAATATGAGACTTGGTATATGTCATAACAGTGATGACCTGAGGGTGCATGCACCATTTCGTCACACTGCCCCCTACTGGTCACGAGATATAAAAAATGTCTATTTTTGCTTATAACTACTGCAAATTTGAATGTAAAATTATGAGACTGGTCTTGTTAGATTTCGTGAGGCATGGCGAGTCAAACGATACCAAATATTTTTTGGTCGGCCATTTTGTGTGTCGGCCACTTAGAATTTTTCAGAATTAAAAGTATTTCAGAAACGCAATTGCGTATTGTTATGAAACTTGGTATGGTTCATCAGCAAGATGTTCTGGGAGGACTTGTAAACTTTTTGGCGCCCCCTAGTGGTCAAGAGATTTGAAGCTATATCTCTGCATCTCTTTATCGTATTTACACCAAATTTGGTGGGTGTCATCACAATCAAGACCTGAGTCACAATTAATTTTTTGGTCAGTGCCCCCTAGTGGTCAAGTCATTTAAGGCTATATCTCTGCATCTCTTTATTGTATTTACACCAAATTTGGTGGGTGTCATCACAATCAAGACCTGAGTCACAATTTATTTTTTGGTCAGTGCCCCCTAGTGGTCAAGTCATTTAAGGCTATATCTCCGTATCGCTTTATTGTATTTACACTAAATTTGGTATGTGTCATCACAGTCATGACCTGAGGCACCATCTATTCTTTCGGCACAGTGCCACCTAGTGGTCTCAAGATACGAAAAAAATGCTTTTTTTCAAAAAAATAATGCAAACTTAGATCTTAAACCATGACAGTCATCACATATGAATCATTTTTTGCCATGTTTGGCTTGACCCCGGTATCGCTGCTTGCAGCTATATTTAATCTTCTTCTTGTTCTTCCGCCATTGAAGTCAATGGCAGCCCATAGAACCATACATAGGAAAGTTATGAAATTTGGCACACATGTAGAGGACGGTCTTAGAAGTTACTATAGCAACATTGGTGTATCTGACTCAAACCCTCTAGCGCCACCAACAGTCCAAAAATCCACTTATGTTCATGCTCATAACTTCTGACTCGTGAGTCCTAGAAACTAAATTCTTGTTTCCTCTGAATCCTTGGCTCATGATGATTCAAATGCACACATTGATGTCATTTGTGTCATGCACATCTTTCCGCCATTTTGAATTTTTCGTAAAACCTACTTTTTCGAACTCCTCCTAGACCGTTTGTCCGATTTGCATGTCCTTTGGTATGTAGCATCTAGAGACACCCAAGACAAAAAGTTATCAAAAGCTTTTTGATAGACCAATGCGTTCTCATATAAATTGACAACATATATGGCGGCGAGCACGCCAAAACGGACGTGAGGCCTTATCTTCGCAAAACTTTATTGTATCGACACGAAACTTGGTATATGTCATTACAGTCATGACCTGAGGGTGCCTGCAACGTTTCGTCACAGCGCCACCTAGTGGTCACGAGATTCGAAAAATGCCTATTATCGCTTATAACTACTTCAAACTTGAGTCTAAAATTATGAAGGTGGTCTTGTTAGATTCCTTGAGGCATGCCGAGTCAAACGATAACAAACGGTTTTCGGTCGGCCATTTTGGGTGTCGGCCATTTTGAATTTTCTCATTAAGGTCAGTATTTCACAAACAGAATGGCGTATCGCTACGAAATTTGGCATGGTTCATCAGTGACATGTTCTGAGCGCACCTATAAATCTTTAGGATGGCGCCACCTAGTGGTCAGGATATGTAAAAAAATGTTTTTAAATCTTTATGTCATTTGATTAAATTGCCACTATGACATAAGACTTCACTCTATTGATTCCTTGGCTCATGCTGAGTCCGACTGTACCAAATATGTCTGAGTCAAACCTACTTCCTGTCGGCCATTTTTAATTATATTGAACACATACTTTTTCGAACTCCTCCTAGAGCGCTTGTGTGATTGGCTTGATTTTTGGTATGCATCATCTAGAGACACTCTAGACAAAAAGTTATCAAAAGATTTTCGGTAGACCTATCCGTTGTCGTATAACGCATCAAAGAATGCGAGGGCGAGCACGCCAAAATGTCTTTGAGCCTGTATCTTCGCAAAACTTTTGCGTATTAATATGAGACTTGGTATATGTCATAACAGTGATGACCTGAGGGTGCATGCACTATTTCGTCACACTGCCCCCTACTGGTCACGAGATATAAAAAAATTCTATTTTTGCTTATAACTACTGCAAATTTGAATGTAAAATTATGAGACTGGTCTTGTTAGAATTCGTGAGGCATGTCGAGTCAAACGATACCAAATGGTTTTTGGTCGGCCATTTTGTGTGTCGGCCATTTTGAATTTTTCTTTAAGTTCAAGTATTTCAGAAACGCAATTGCGTATTGTTATGAAACTTGGCATGGTTCATCAGCAACATGTTCTGGGAGGACTTGTAAACTTTTCGGTGCCCCCTAGTGGTCAAGAGATTTGAAGCTATATCTCTGCATCTCTTTATCGTATTTACACCAAATTTGGTGGGTGTCATCACAATCAAGACCTGAGTCACAATTAATTTTTTGGTCAGTGCCCCCTAGTGGTCAAGTCATTTAAGGCTATATCTCTGCATCTCTTTATTGTATTCACACCAAATTTGGTGGGTGTCATCACAATCAAGACCTGAGTCACAATTTATTTTTTGGTCAGTGCACCCTAGTGGTCAAGTCATTTAAGGCTATATCTCCGTATCGCTTTATTGTATTTACACTAAATTTGGTATGTGTCATCACAGTCATGACCTGAGGCACCAACTATTCTTTCGGCACAGTGCCACCTAGTGGTCTCAAGATACGAAAAAATTGCTTTATTTCATAAAACTAATGCAAACTTAGATGTTAAATCTTGGCAGTCATCACGTATGAATCATTTTTTGCCATGTTTGGCTTGACCCCGGTATCGCTGCTTGCAGCTATATTTATTATTATTATTATTATATATTATTCTTCTTCTTGTTCTTCCGCCATTGAAGTCAATGGCAGCCCATAGAACCGTAAATAGGAAAGTTATGAAATTTGGCACACATGTAGAGGACGGTCTTAGAAGTTACTATAGCAACATTGGTGTATCTGACTCAAACCCTCTAGCGCCACCAACAGTCCAAAAATCCACTTATGTTCATGCTCATAACTTCTGACCCGTGAGTCCTAGAAACTAAATTCTTGTTTCCTCTGAATCCTTGGCTCATGATGATTCAAATGCACACATTGATGTCATTTGTGTCATGCACATCTTTCCGCCATTTTGAATTTTTCGTAAAACCTACTTTTTCGGACTCCTCCTAGACCGTTTGTCTGATTTGTATGTCCTTTGGTATGTAGCATCTAGAGACACCCAAGACAAAAAGTTATCAAAAGCTTTTTGATAGACCAATGCGTTCTCGTATAAATTGACAACATATATGGCGGCGAGCACGCCAAAACGGACGTGAGGCCTTATCTTCGCAAAACTTTATTGTATCGACACGAAACTTGGTATATGTCATAACAGTCATGACCTGAGGGTGCCTGCAACGTTTCGTCACAGCGCCACCTAGTGGTCACGAGATTCGAAAAATGCCTATTTTCGCTTATAACTACTTCAAACTTGAGTCTAAAATCATGGAGGTGGTCTTGTTAGATTCCTTGAAGCATGCCGAGTCAAACGATACCAAACGGTTTTCGGTCAGCCATTTTGGGTGTCGGCCATTTTGAATTTTCTCATTAAGTTCAGTATTTCACAAACAGAATGGCGTATCGCTACGAAATTTGGCATGGTTCATCAGTGACATGTTCTGAGCGCACCTATAAATCTTTAGGACGGCGCCACCTAGTGGTCAGGATATGTAAAAAAAAATTTTTAATCTTTATATCATTTGATTAAATTGCCACTATGACATAAGACTTCACTCTATTGATTCCTTGGCTCATGCTGAGTCCGACTGTACCAAATACGTCTGAGTCAAACCTACTTCCTGTCGGCCATTTTGAATTATATTGAACACCTACTTTTTCGAACTCCTCCTAGAGCGCTTGTGTGATTGGCTTGATTTTTGGTATGCATCATCTAGAGACACTCTAGACAAAAAGTTATCAAAAGATTTTCGGGAGACCTATCCGTTGTCGTATAACGCATCAAAGAATGCGAGGGCGAGCACGCCAAAATGTGTTTGAGCCTGTATCTTCGCAAAACTTTTGCGTATTAATATGAGACTTGGTATATGTCATAACAGTGATGACCTGAGGGTGCATGCACCATTTCGTCACACTGCCCCCTACTGGTCACCAGATATAAAAAATGTCTATTTTTGCTTATAACTACTGCAAATTTGAATGTAAAATTATGAGACTGGTCTTGTTAGATTTCGTGAGGCATGGCGAGTCAAACGATACCAAATGGTTTTTGGTCGGCCATTTTGTGTGTCGGCCACTTAGAATTTTTCTTTAAGTTCAAGTATTTCAGAAACGCAATTGCGTATTGTTATGAAACTTGGTATGGTTCATCAGCAACATGTTCTGGGAGGACTTGTAAACTTTCCGGTGCCCCCTAGTGGTCAAGAGATTTGAAGCTATATCTCTGCATCTCTTTATCGTATTTACACCAAATTTGGTGGGTGTCATCACAATCAAGACCTGAGTCACAATTTATTTTTTGGTCAGTGCCCCCTAGTGGTCAAGTCATTTAAGGCTATATCTCTGCATCTCTTATTGTATTTACACCAAATTTGGTGGGTGTCATCACAATCAAGACCTGAGTCACAATTTATTTTTTGGTCAGTGCCCCCTAGTGGTCAAGTCATTTAAGGCTATATCTCCGTATCGCTTTATTGTATTTACACTAAATTTGGTATGTGTCATCACAGTCATGACCTGAGGCACCATCTATTCTTTCGGCACAGTGCCACCTAGTGGTCTCAAGATACGAATAAATTGCTTTTTTTCATAAAACTAATGCAAACTTAGATGTTAAATCATGGCAGTCATCACTTATGAATCATCTTTTGCAATGTTTGGCTTGACCCCGGTATCGCTGCTTGTTATTATTATTATTATTATTTTTCTTCCTCGTTCTTCCGCCGAAAGTCAATGGCAGCCCATAGAACCGTACATAGGAAAGTTATGAATTTTGGCACACATGTAGAGGACATTCTCAGAAGTTACTATAGCAACATTGGTGTGTCTGACTCAAACCCTCTAGCGCCACCAACAGTCCAAAAATCCACTTATGTTCATGCTCATAACTTCTGACCCGTGAGTCCTAGAAACTAAATTCTTGTTTCCTCTGAATCCTTGGCTCATGATGATTCAAATGCACACATTATGTCATTTGTGTCATGCACATATTTCCGCCATTTTGAATTTTTCGTAAAACCTAATTTTTCTAACTCCTCCTGGACCGTTTGTCCGATTTGCATGTCCTTTGGTATGTAGCATCTAGAGACACCCAAGACAAAAAGTTATCAAAAGCTTTTTGATAGACCAATGCGTTCTCGTATAAATTGACAACATATATGGCGGCGAGCACGCCAAAACGGACGTGAGGCCTTATCTTCGCAAAACTTTATTGTATCGACACGAAACTTGGTATATGTCATAACAGTCATGACCTGAGGGTGCCTGCAACGTTTCGTCACAGCGCCACCTAGTGGTCACGAGATTCGAAAAATGCCTATTTTCGCTTATAACTACTTCAAACTTGAGTCTAAAATCATGGAGGTGGTCTTGTTAGATTCCTTGAAGCATGCCGAGTCAAACGATACCAAACGGTTTTCGGTCGGCCATTTTGGGTGTCGGCCATTTTGAATTTTCTCATTAAGTTCAGTATTTCACAAACAGAATGGCGTATCGCTACGAAATTTGGCATGGTTCATCAGTGACATGTTCTGAGCGCACCTATAAATCTTTAGGACGGCGCCACCTAGTGGTCAGGATATGTAAAAATTTTTTTTTAAATCTTTATATCATTTGATTAAATTGCCACTATGACATAAGACTTCACTCTATTGATTCCTTGGCTCATGCTGAGTCCGACTGTACCAAATACGTCTGAGTCAAACCTACTTCCTGTCGGCCATTTTGAAATATATTGAACACCTACTTTTTCGAACTCCTCCTAGAGCGCTTGTGTGATTGGCTTGATTTTTGGTATACATCATCTAGAGACACTCTAGACAAAAATTTATCAAAAGATTTTCGGGAGACCTATCCGTTGTCGTATAACGCATCAAAGAATGCGAGGGCGAGCACGCCAAAATGTGTTTGAGCCTGTATCTTCGCAAAACTTTTGCGTATTAATATGAGACTTGGTATATGTCATAACAGTGATGACCTGAGGGTGCATGCACCATTTCGTCACACTGCCCCCTACTGGTCACGAGATATAAAAAATGTCTATTTTTGCTTATAACTACTGCAAATTTGAATGTAAAATTATGAGACTGGTCTTGTTAGATTTCGTGAGGCATGGCGAGTCAAACGATACCAAATATTTTTTGGTCGGCCATTTTGTGTGTCGGCCACTTAGAATTTTTCAGAATTAAAAGTATTTCAGAAACGCAATTGCGTATTGTTATGAAACTTGGTATGGTTCATCAGCAAGATGTTCTGGGAGGACTTGTAAACTTTTTGGCGCCCCCTAGTGGTCAAGAGATTTGAAGCTATATCTCTGCATCTCTTTATCGTATTTACACCAAATTTGGTGGGTGTCATCACAATCAAGACCTGAGTCACAATTAATTTTTTGGTCAGTGCCCCCTAGTGGTCAAGTCATTTAAGGCTATATCTCTGCATCTCTTTATTGTATTTACACCAAATTTGGTGGGTGTCATCACAATCAAGACCTGAGTCACAATTTATTTTTTGGTCAGTGCCCCCTAGTGGTCAAGTCATTTAAGGCTATATCTCCGTATCGCTTTATTGTATTTACACTAAATTTGGTATGTGTCATCACAGTCATGACCTGAGGCACCATCTATTCTTTCGGCACAGTGCCACCTAGTGGTCTCAAGATACGAAAAAAATGCTTTTTTTCAAAAAAATAATGCAAACTTAGATCTTAAACCATGACAGTCATCACATATGAATCATTTTTTGCCATGTTTGGCTTGACCCCGGTATCGCTGCTTGCAGCTATATTTATTATTATTATTATATATTATTCTTCTTCTTGTTCTTCCGCCATTGAAGTCAATGGCAGCCCATAGAACCGTACATAGGAAAGTTTTGAAATTTGGCACACATGTAGAGGACGGTCTTAGAAGTTACTATAGCAACATTGGTGTGTCTGACTCAAACTCTCTAGCGCCACCAACAGTCCAAAAATCCACTTATGTTCATGCTCATAACTTCTGACCCGTGAGTCCTAGAAACTAAATTCTTGTTTCCTTTGAATCCTTGGCTCATGATGATTCAAATGCACACATTGATGTCATTTGTGTCATGCACATCTTTCCGCCATTTTGAATTTTTCGTAAAACCTACTTTTTCGAACTCCTCCTAGACCGTTTGTCCGATTTGCATGTCCTTTGGTATGTAGCATCTAGAGACACCCAAGACAAAAAGTTATCAAAAGCTTTTTGATAGACCAATGCGTTCTCATATAAATTGACAACATATATGGCGGCGAGCACGCCAAAACGGACGTGAGGCTTTATTTTCGCAAAACTTTATTGTATCGACACGAAACTTGGTATATGTCATTACAGTCATGACCTGAGGATGCCTGCAACGTTTCATCACAGCGCCACCTAGTGGTCACGAGATTCGAAAAATGCCTATTTTCGCTTATAACTACTTCAAACTTGAGTTTAAAATCATGAAGGTGGTCTTGTTAGATTCCTTGAGGTATGCCGAGTCAAACGATACCAAACGGTTTTCGGTCGGCCATTTTGGGTGTCGGCCATTTTGAATTTTCTCATTAAGTTCAGTATTTCACAAACAGAATGGCGTATCGCTACGAAATTTGGCATGGTTCATCAGTGACATATTCTGAGCGCACCTATAAATCTTTAGGACGGCGCCACCTAGTGGTCAGGATATGTAAAAAATTTTTTAAAATCTTTATGTAATTTGATTAAATTGCCACTATGACATAAGACTTCACTCTATTGATTCCTTGGCTCATGCTGAGTCCGACTGTACCAAATATGTCTGAGTCAAACCTACTTCCTGTCGGCCATTTTGAATTATATTGAACACCTACTTTTTCGAACTCCTCCTAGAGCGCTTGTGTGATTGGCTTGATTTTTGGTATGCATCATCTAGAGACACTCCAGACAAAAAGTTATCAAAAGATTTTCGTTAGACCTATCAGTTCTCGTATAACGCATCAAAGAATGCAAGGGCGAGCACGCCAAAATGTGTTTGAGCCTGTATCTTCGCAAAACTTTTGCGTATTGATATGAGACTTGATGTATGTCATAACAGTGATGACCTTAGGGTGCATGCACCGTTTCGTCACACTGCCCCCTACTGGTCATGTGATATAAAAAATGTCTATTTTTGCTTATAACTACTTCAAACTTGAATGTAAAATTATGAGATTAGTCTTGTTAGATTACGTGAGGCATGCCGAGTCAAATGATACCAAATGGTTTTTGGTCGGCCATTTTGTGTGTCGGCCATTTTGAATTTTTTTTTAAGTTCAAGTATTTCAAAAACGCAACTGCGTATTGTTATGAAACTTGGTATGGTTCATCAGCAACATGTTCTGAGAGGGCTTGTAAACTTTTTGGCACCCCCTAGTGGTCAAGAGATTTGAAGCTATATCTCTGCATCTCTTTATCGCATTTACACCAAATTTGGTGGGTGTCATCACAATCATGACCTGAGTCACCATTTATTGTTTTGGTCAGTGCCCCCTAGTGGTCAAGTCATTTAAGGCTATATCTCCGTATCGCTTTATCGTATTTACACTAAATTTGGTATGTGTCATCACAATCATGACCTGAGTCACCATCTATTGTTTTGGTCAGTGCCCCCTAGTGGTTAAGTCATTTAAGGCTATATCTCCGTATCGCTTTATCGTATTTACACTAAATTTGGTATGTGTCATCACAGTCATGGCCTGAGGCACCATCTCTTGTTTCGGCACAGTGCCTCCTAGTGGTCACAAGATACAAAAAATTGCTATTTTTTCCTAAAACTAATGCAAACTTAGATCTTAAATCATGACAGTCATCACGTATGAATCATTTTTTGCCATGTTCGGCTTGACCCCGGTATCGCTGCTTGCAGCTATATTTATAATAATTATTCTGCTTCTTCTTCCGCCATTGCGGTCTATAACAGCCCAAAGAACCGTACGTAGGAAAGTTATGAAATTTGGCACACTGATAAAGGACAGTCCAAATATTATACACAGCAAATTTGGAGTCTCTATCTCAAACCCGCTAGCGCCACCAACGGTCCAAAGTTGCACTTATGTTTTTGCTTATAACTTTTGATCCGTAAGTCCTAGAAACGAAATTCTTGTTTCCTCTGATTCCTTGGCTCAAGACGATTCGATTGGACCATATGACGTCATTTTCCGTCATGAAAATTTTTCCGCCATTTTGAATAATTCGTAAAACATACTTTTGGAACTCGTCCTAGAGTTTTTACCCGATTGCCGCAAAAATTGGTATGTACCATCTAGAGACCCTCACGGCAAAAAGTTATTAAAAGAATTTTGATAAATCAATCCGTTGTTGTATAGCGCATCAACAAATTTTACGTAGAGCGCAAAAAAACAGATTTTAGGCTGTATCTTCGTCAAACTTAGGCCTATTGACACGACACTTGGTACTTGTGATGCCAGTCAGGAACTGAGTGTGCATGCACAGTTTCGTCGCTGCGCCACCTAGTGGCCAGACAGATGTTTTATACACCTATAACTTTGGCTGCGATCAACGTATTTTGACAGGACTTGATTTTTAAGAGTCCTGAATAGTCGCCGAGTCCAACGATATCAAACATGCCAGATTTCGTCTTACGGTTAGCCCTGTGCATTAAAATAGCGCTTAAAAAACACGCGCAAATAACTCCGCCAGCGTTATTCCGATCGACTCGAAAACACCATAGGAAGAACATTGCATTACCTTCTGAACAAAAAGTTCTATTGGCGTTATATTAAAATTTTCATCAGAAATGGCCGAAAATTGCAAAAAACGAAAAATTACCTTTAAAATTTGTGGTTTTTACACATAAATGGTTATAACTTCGCAACGAAAAGAGATTTTTTCACCAGATTTGATACGCTGATGTATGAGCAGAGTCTGAGGCCACACAAAAAAATGGTATGCCTGAACCACTAGGTGGCCCTATAATTGAACAAAATTTTTCATATCAAGCAAACCCTAAGGTCATACAACTATTTCTTCACTAAACTAAAGTGTATAGTCATAAAACTAGCTATATGTAACACAGTTATGAACTGAGGTTGCATGCACAACTTTGTCATTGCGCCACCTAGTGGTTTTGAGATAGAAATATGGTATTTTTGCCTAAAACTACTCCAACAGTACATCTAAAATCTTGGGTCATCATGTATTATTCCTTTCATGGCTTGGAGATCATTGGTGCATGCCAATTAACTCCTTAGCAACCAATTAGGATACCTTATCAATCCTTTTTACAAGAGCTATATCTCTGCATCAGAACATCGTAGAGACATGGGGGTGGTCTCTTTTGACTCATTAACACCACTGTAACATTTTGTGAGCTGAGAATTGCCACTGCAAGCACCACTCACATTTTCTTCAGTGTTGTAGTTGTCAATGCTCCTCGAGAAGAGAGGGAGAGATGACACTGAATGAAAACAGCTTTTTTGCTGATAACTGTTATATTATTTAGTCTGAAATCAAGAGATTTTCCCAGGTTCTTTAAACTGCTCATCCGAATTCAACTTTACTTTCTTATGTGCCCTTTTTGGCTTGACCCCGGCATTGCTGCTTGCAGCTATATTTAGGGGTCAAGCCCAGAATGGGCGAAGACCCCTATTGTATCTGTTAGTTTTCTTTTTATTATTAGTTATTCTTCTTCCGCCATTGCGGTCTATGGCAGCCCATAGAACCGTACGTAGGAAAGTTATGAAATTTGGCACACTGATAAAGGACAGTCCAATGTGTCCCCACAGCAAATTTGGAGTCTCTATCTTTAACCCGCTAGCGCCACCAACAGTCCAAAGTTGAACTTATGTTTTTGCTTATAACTTCTGATCCGTAAGTCCTAGAAACGAAATTAAATTATAATTGAACAAAATCTTTCATATCAAGCAAGCCCTATGGTCATACAACTATTTCTTTGCTGAACTAAAGTGTATAGTCATGAAACTAGCTAGATGTAAGGCAGATATGACCCGAGGTTGCATGCACGATTCTGTCATAGCGCGACCTAGTGGTTTGGAGATAGAAAATAGCTATATTTGCCTAAAACTACTGCAACAACACTTCTAAAACCATGAGTCATCATGGATTCTTTATTTCATATGGCTTGGTCTATAATTACTGGTGGATGTGAATTTACTCTCTAGCAACCAATGAGAATACCTTATCAACCGTTTTTGAAAGAGCTTTTTCTCTGCATCAGAACATCGTAGAGACATGGGGATGGTCTCTTTTTTGACTGATTTAACTTGTTGTAACATGTTGTGACCCATGTTATGCCACTGCAAACATCACTCACATATCCTTCTGTGCTCTAATGTTCCATGACTGTCAATAACAGAAGGACGATTGCAGTGGATTAGAACATAGATTATTTTTGTTGATTACTTTTGCGTTTTTTCATCTGAAATCATGAGGTTTACCTAGGTTCTTTAGTATTCTTATCCAAACCCAATTTTACACCCTTCTGTGCCCTTTTCGGCTTGACCCCGGTATCGCTGCTTGCAGCTATATTTATTATTAGTTATTCTTCTTCCGCCATTGCGGTCTATGGCAGCCCATAGAACCGTACGTAGGAAAGTTATGAAATTTGGCACACTGATAAAGGACAGTCCAATGTGTCCCCACAGCAAATTTGGAGTCTCTATCTTTAACCCTCTAGCGCCACCAACAGTCAAAAATTGCACTTACGTTTTTGCTTATAACTTCTGATCTGTAAATCATAGAAACAAAATTCTTGTTTCTTCTGATTCCTTGGCTCAAGACGATTCGATTTGACCCTATGACGTCATTTTCCATCATAGAAATTTTTCCGTAATTTTGAATTATTCGTAAAACCTACTTTTGCGAACTCGTCCTAGAGCTTTTGCCCAATTTCCACGAAAATCGGTATGTAGCATCTACAGACCCTCACGGCAAAAAGTTATGGAATTCATGTCAATTCGTCCATCCGTTTCCGTAAACCGCGTCAACGAATTTTACGTAGAGCGCAAAAAAACGGATTTGAGGCTGTATCTTTGCCAAACTTAAGCCTATATACACGATACTTGGTACTTGTGATGCCAGTCAGGAACTTAGGGTGCATGCAGAGTTTCGTCACAGCGCCACCTAGTGGTCAGACTTATGCTTTAAACGCCTATAACGTTGGCTCCGATTGACATATTTTCACGGGACTTGTTTCTTTGGTGTTCTGAATAGTTGCCGAGTCCAACGATACCAAACATGCCAGAATTCGCCTTACGGTTAACCCTGCGCGGCATAATAGCACTTAAAAAACACGCTCGAATATCTCCGCGAGCGTTATTCCGATCGACTCGAAAATGCCATAGGAAGAACATTGCATTACCTTCTGAACAAAAAACTCTATTGGCGTTATATTAAAATTTTCATCATAAATGGCCGAAAATTGCAAAAAACGAAAAATTACCTTTACATTTTGTGTTTTTTACACATAAATGGTTGTAACTTCGCAACGAAAATAGATTTTTTCACCATATTTGATACCCTGATGTATGAGCATATTTTGAGGCCACACAAAAAAATTGTATGCTTGCACCACTAGGTAGCCCTATAATTGAACAAAACCTTTGATATCAAGCCAGCCCTATGGTCATACAACTGTTTCTTCACTAAACTAAAGTGTATAGTCATAAAACTAGCTAGATGTAACACAGTTATGACCTGATGTTGCATGCACAATGTTGTCATTGCGCCACCTACTGGTTTTGAGATAGAATATGGTATTTTTTGCCTAAAACTACTGCAACAACACTTCTAAAACCATGAGTCATCATGGATTATTAATTTCATGGCTTTGACTATAATCACTGATGGTTGCCAATTCAGTCCCTAGCAACCAATGAGAATACCTTATCAACCGTTTTTGCAAAAGTTATATCTCTGCATCGGAACATCGTAGAGACACGGGGGTGGGCTCTTTTGACTAATTAAACTTGGTTTAACTAGGTTCTTCAGTCTGCTTATCCAATCTCAATTTTACATCCTTTTGGGCCCTTTTCGGCTTGACCCCGGTATTGCTGCTTGCAGCTATATTTCATTTTGACATTATATATATAGAGGAATTGTATTTACAGTTGTATAAAGAATTTCAGAAAGAGTGTGATGAATATGTGTGTTCACCGGTGTATGTGCAATGGAAAAAAGGCTAATAGTTTGGAAAGGGACCAACTGTAAAAGACTCAGAGAAAGAGTTGAGAATTTGGACGAGATTAGCTCTGGTTGCGGCTGCCATGCAGGCTATTAAATCAAATAGAAAAGGGGAAGTTGACAGTGGTGCAGCTGCAAAGCCAAAGGAAGTTAAACAAGGAAACAGTCAGCCAGACTCAAGTGTGACACCTACGGCTCCTCCTCCAGCTCCACCCCCAGTGAAATCGATCTACCCCTCCTTGCACACACCTCCTCCTTATGAGAAAGCCAAAGCCCCAATGAAACAGCCTGTTTTTCAAATCAATAGCGGTGAATTAAATGTAGATGTAGATTTTATTTGTGTGAAAATGTAGTGTGTCTGTGATATATTGAGTCTGTTAAAACCATAAATGGGATTAAGCAAAATTTAGCAGAAAGACAGAAGCGAAGCTTTGAAAGAAAAAACAACAAATTAGAGAAAAAGAGTAGAGACCAAGTTATTAAAGGTGGAAATACAGATGAAAAATAAAAAAGGACAGAAAAAATATTAAAAGGTGAATGACATAGATAAATTGTACAAAGATAAATTATTACAAAATGAAGAGGAGTCTTCATCTGATGATGGAAGGTGGTCACAAAATAAATTTTATTTTAAATCAAAAGGCAATATTTTGCATGGGTCAAGCTGAAACATTGTGGGCTGATCATTCCCATCCTTTGACATTCAAGAAAGTGAATAAAAGCTGGCAATGAAAAGACAATGGCAAAAACTGTGTGTGACATCAAAGTGTTGGAGCAGTAAAGAGAGGAGAACTCATAAACTAAACTGTGGACACATCCTATATGAATGGGACTATATGGAGCAGTGAAGGGGGCACTGCACAATGTTCAAAAACGATTGCAAAAAAAGACTGAGTGGAGTCCAAAAGGAGACTAACAAAGACAATACTTTTCTTGGAGACAAGAGAAAAACTGGACACTGAACTTTCCATCTTCATACAAGCCTTTGAGTGAAAAAGGGGAAAGAGTAAACAGCCGTTCAATGTTTAGCAAAGACCTTGATAATGTAGGTACACAGACAATCTTTATGAGAAAATCAGCTAGACAAATTTAAAGGCTGATCAAGAACTTTGTTGTTAGGTGTGACTACCTGTTCTAAAATCAAATCAGACTCCTATTAATCTGACAGGAAGAAATGCATGATTGAATTTGGTATCTACAGAGGAAGTCAGAACTACACTGATGGTACTAAGCTAAAAAGCAAATATAGATGGCATAGAACAGCTATGGAAGAAAGGAAATTAAAATAGATAAAATAAATAAATTGAAAAAGAAAAAAGAACACCCTAGAACACTATAAAAGGTAAACAAGAAAAGCTGTGAGAATAGAAAAATAACTGATTGTTGTGACAAACTTTGTATTTAAGGAAATTGCCAGCCCAGACATCATATATGTGCATGTAGGTGTTCACATGGCAGATCTAATCACTGAGGGTGAGCCACATGATTGCATACCATTGACTGAAAAAGCAAACAAATTGAGAGATGGTTTGTTCCGGTACCACTGACAACTCCCCCACCGGTAATCACACTGTTTACAGATGGTTGTTGTTTCAGAGCAGCAGATGACACATTGACGGCAGGTTTTGCAGTGGTTGAACAGGTTGAGGGTGATTTTGTAACAAGACTGAGTGGTAGATTGAAAGGTAAACAGTCAGCACAGAGAGCTGAAATGACAGCTGTTATCAAAGCCTTGCACTACACTGGTGAAGAGAGGGTGATTGTTTATAGTGACTCTGCATATGTGATTGGTGCAGTATATATGGAACTGCCATATGGCAGATAGGTGGGTTTGAAACCAGGAAAGGCCGGCCTATAACAAATGCTAGCAAAGCCTGACACATACTACAGGCTGTGAAGGTACCTAATGAAGTGGCTGTTGTCAACTGCCTAATAAACCACTTATATCCCCAACCATGGTTTCCCAAGACAAAGTTAGATCTGACAAAATTGACAAACACGCACTGGAATTGAAATATAGTTTCGGGGCTGATTATCACCCGAATGTTAGAGCAAAGCTGAAATATTGAACCTGACTTCGACATTAAAATTTGACTTGACAAAATCTGTGCACAGTAAAAAATAACATGGCTTGAGGCATTGCCAATTGCATTAATGTCTATTCGCTCTTCTGTTAACAGGATCACTGGTTTCACAACCTTTGAATTGCTTACAGGTTTACAGTTTCCAGGCCCACGGAACGCCTTGGTGTAGGATCCAATCCTGCCACTACCTAATGATGTTTATTTCTACAAACTAACTGCTCTGATTAAACATTTTTCCTGCCAGGCTACCACACAACGAAATTGTAAGAACGACCCAGCTGTTACAAATGATGGTTGGGTTTCTAACAGACACAGGTGTGGACCTGAGGACTCAGGTCCAAGAGAGGGAGAGTGTTGAAAGTGAAAGTGAATCAGCTGGAATACAGAGAGAACAAACAGGAAGTAACACATCAGTGGTAACACTCACACAACACCAACAACAAAGTCAACAAACACACTGTAAAATTGTGCATAAAAAAGGTGACATTTTTTCCAGCCCAGTAACAGAACCCCTAGCACACTGTGTGAGCACAGATTGTGCCTACGGAGCAGGTATAGCCGTACAGTTCAAAGCGAAGTACGGTACACAAAAGGTTGTAAGTCAAAACAAACACACAGGTGAATGTGCAGTTACCCATGAGGACGACGGCAGATTGATTTTTCATTTAATAATAAAACAAAATTGTACTGATTTACCAACATATGAGAATTTTACCTACAGCCTCAGATGTATGAGAGAGTGGTGTGCGAAATAAAACATAACAAGTGTATCCACTCCCCGGCTGGGGTGTGGCCTGGATAAATTGGATTTCCACAAAGTGCTGGAAATCCTGACAGAAGGGTTTAGAGACCTGAATATCACAATTGCCATATATTCATTATAACCTGATTAACATTTTAATGTTATTTATTAAGAGTTTTGAGTTTTCTATAATTATTACATTTTACATTACTGTTGATTTTCTTAAAGTTTCGTATAATATTATAGTTTACTTTTCCTGTGTGGATTTGAGTCCACAAGAATGAAGTTGTACAGAACCTCGAGGAGGATGGAGAAGAAAATGTGTGACCTCTTTCAGAGGTCAAGAGAGGGAATTGTGGGATTTGATTTTGTTTTACTAATCGTGCTGTTTATAATCTTAATTAATGTGTATTGTTACAACAAAGATTTCTGTGCTGAGTACAAGAAAGTTGTCTGTGTGGTTTCGGTTGGGGGAGAAACAGCATATGCTGAGGAATGTACGTCTGGAAATTGTTAAGATAAGAGAGGGGCCTGAGGGAGAAAAGCAAACAGACATCCATGTTATTAACCAATGTTTTAATATTCACAGAATAAAATATGCAATGTATTTCTTACTTAATCAGTATTAATCACTGAATAGTTGATGTAATAAATATAAGATGTTGTCTTTGATAAATGTGTATTAACCAATTAAATGAAGGTTGCATACAGAATAACCTAATGGGGGCAGGGCAGCTCAACCTTGAAGAAACAGAATCTCCTGTGTTTGTTCTTTGTGTGTGTGTGTGTCATTTCTTCCCTAATAGATAGAAACTGGGTGTGGTGATGGAGTCAGATGGACGAGGGGAACAGCCTTTGTGGGTGGAGATTTTCTGAAGAAAGATCGACGTCACATATTTTATAAATATGCATGTTACTTCCTGAGCTGGTGGTTCGCCACTTGAGACGACCCAGCGCGCTGTTAAACTTTTTCATATCTCATCAATAAATATTTGAACTTAGATATTTGTATCTTGTGCCTTTCCTCTAAATTATGAACATGCAATGGACGCCTTAAAGTCCAACAATACCAGCAGTAGTGAACATACAGTAGTGAATGCTCAGTGAGCTGCCCTGGGAGCTTGACCAAGTTGCTTTTGTAATCATCATCATTATATTCTTTATTGAGGACATACATAAGAAAATGGTCCATAGCACTATACAAACACACAAAAATACAAGATACAACATATACAATAAAGAATGATGACTACAACAGTCAAAATTCCAAAATACACACACACACACACACACACACACACACACACACACACACAAAAACATGGAAAAAAGTGTTCAAATATTAACATATAGACTAAACGCCAATGGTTCCACAATCTCGAAGTGAACCTAACTGCACTCAATGTAGGGTTCACTAGTGTTGCAATGATGCTGTTATTTGACTCTACTAATCTACACATACATCTGTACATGAGATTCCTAAGTACAGCAGGACATGTAAAATCATTTACACTTACACACATATGACTCGCACTGCCCCATCATGGCAGTTAAAGGAGCAGCCTCAAACCATCATTATATGCCACATTGAGTTTCTTCATACTGCTTTTTTTATAACGCCGTCACAAGTGGGCTGTGTACATCGGAGTACAAAAAGCTTTAAAAAGTTTGGTCAGATAATGAACACAAACTAAATTTGCGATTCAGCATATTAGCTTGGGCATACAACATAAAATACTGTCTATGAATGTCCCTATCATCAGACAGGTCATCAGTTATATAATGTCCCAAATATTTAACCTAATCAGACACTTTAAGTAAAGTACCAGACAAATAAAAAGCAGGAAATGTGAGTTTATTGTCCTCCCTGCTTCTAGCAATCATTATATTAGTCTTCTTAGAATTGAATGTAATATCAAAGTCTGAACCATATTGAGAACATACAGATGTGGCCTTTAAAAATGCGCGTTTTCTCCCGCGGCATTCGCCAATTCGTCTCGCAGAGTCTCGCAGCATTCTGCAAGTGCTTTCGGGGGGCTACTTTCCATTTTCCCTTAATGTGTTTCGCTTCACAGAATATCCACCAGGTGGCGCATAAAAATATTGCATTGCGTTGTTTCCAGAAGTTAATAAGGGCATTGCTGAATATTTTACATTGCTACTGTATTAAAACAGCAAAGTAATATATCAACCCCTTCTTGCCAGCATAACAGCGCATACAACTATTAAGATACGTGCAATGCGAATTTATAGGAAGTGCAACAGAGACTTTAGTGTGAGCCTAATAAACGCGACTCTATTTACAATGAATATCTTAATTATTTGTGTTGTCGAATTTTGACACCGTTTCATTGTTTGTTCATAATATTTATAATTGTCAGTTTTTCTAAAAGTATCAATATTTTAAAGAAATTAATGTGGTATAAAAAAGACATGTTTTAAAGTTAAAAATGTTGTAAAAAATATAGTAGTATTCTTATATTTTAAGAATAACAATATGATACATTTATACTGCGCTAAAATGCTTCACATATGGAAAGAGGAATTCTTCTCAACCACCACCAATAAAGTTTACATATTATTCTTTAGAAAAAAGGCGTTTAAACCCATGCGGGCTGTACAGTTGGCATATGATATCTTTTTTATTTCGTTTTTACATATTTAAATTTATAAAATCTTTAATAATAGGCTACCTTTCTTGCGCATATGCAGTCAGTGTTTCTACGTGATTCACAATTGTAAAAAATATTATTGTAAAATAGAATATCACTAAAATAATTTTTTTAAGTAACTTAATAAAATGTCTTAATGTCACTTATGTGTTTTTTTAGTTGGTCAAACCAAAATAATTGACGCGAACAGAGAAACTGTGCCTTTTGCGGACGAAAAACACCTCCGAAATGTTTAGTTTATGAATATTTACAATATGTACTTTGTGAAATGTGTGTGTAAAATAATCAATTTTATAACATGTGGCTGTAGAGACAAACACGCCGCATCGCCTTCCAGATATCTTGCACGTTCGCATTCAACACTTTTCAAAACTTATTTATATTAAATCTAATTAATAATTATAAATTATGACATGAGAAAATTAGAAGTGTACAAAAGAGCCAATTCAGATATTGTTAATTAAAGCTGTTTTATACACCTTTCTGCCTTGTTTAAATTAACAAGCATTTTATTTGCCACTGTCAACACGTTTTGTGATTGATTTAATGATTTATTACAGAAACTTATATGATTATTGTACTAAGCATCTTTATATATATATAAATATATGTTATAAATGTTTTAAAAAATATATTAGTATTCTTATTAAGAATAACAATATGATACATTTATATTGCGCTAAAATGCGTTACATATGGAAAGAGGAATTATTCTCAACCACCACCAATAAAGTTTAAACATTATTCTTTAGAAAAACGCCTCCGAAGTGTTGAGTTTATGAATATTTACACTTACAATATATACTTTGTGAAATGTGTGTTTAAAATAATACATTTCATAACTGTAAAGACAAACACGCCGCATTGCATGATTTTATAAATACCGAGGTCCATATAAGTATTTTCCAGGGCATGCACCCCAGGAAAAAAAGCTTCTTATTTCCCTGCTCTACATATATGAATTTTAATACATCAGAAAACCAAATAATCAAATACTATAGATTTCAAACCATGTCAGTATGCGGAAGACTTGTGTTGGTCATTAGGAATACATTGTAATAATTATTTTACCATCCTGGGCACACTGCTGCACACTTTCTCTTCTTTTGTTATTTATTTAACTTTAATGACTTCAACAGGTACTGTTTATTAGGCTTTAAGACTGAATGCAATAAAATGTTCAAGCCAAAATATGAACATTTAAACTCCGTGCACGCGTGCTACGGGTGGATGAAGCGTTGTACCGCGCACGTGATGCATCGCGTTTTCAAGTTCAAGCTTAGCAGAAGTCCAGTGCAACACAGTGAATCTAATCATTATACAGTTAAAAACATATCTTAAAGAATTAAAGGGTGGCGTTGAATGTTGTTAAAAAAAAATGCTGAATAACGGAAAGTGAATTACTGGAGGGAGAGAAAGCAGCGCATTAAATTTGGACACCCAAGTGCTCAGCTGCAGTAATGTTTCTTGTCCTGTCACCTTGACAGTCACTACGGTTTCATATTTCTCGTCAATAAACTGCTGTATAATAGTCAGCGTTTGATTACTTACATCTCTCTTGCACTTCCACTAACTGCGCATCTGACCTCTGTGTTGCACCTCTGTCTGCCTGGTTTGATTTTATTGGTCATCTCGGTTTCATTTTGACTTTATCTTACTTAATAGACCCTTTAACTGTTTGTACACCATGATGACATGGCACCGTATGCGTGCGCATTTAGGCAACGGAGGTATGGCAAGAATCAGCAGTGAAGCAACCTACCCATTACACAAAAAATGCACACGGCCGCGCCGCTCTCAGTGTGTCTGCATCTATGAAAAAAATGTGCACCACCTGCATGCAGAGAGCACGCGCGCTGCCTGCACGACATCCAATCACTGCAGTCCCACGTTGGTTTGGATGTTGGGACCGTACCAGTACAGCTCAGAAGTGGTGTAGTCTACTAGGAATTGTAAAGGATATCCGTATACCCGCTAAAAATAGCGTGAGAGGATGAGTAACAGCATGGTTTTGTGACATTTCAAACTTTTAGTAATAGTGAAGCACTGACCATTAGCATGCTACACTTGCTACTTTAGCGGGTTGAAATGCATATACATATTAGGCTATATATTTGGGGTGTTTGACTTTCTGCCGAACTGCGCGATCCGATCGGCATATGAAATCACTATAGCGGCGCGAGCTTCGGTCCGTCTCCTTCAGCAACAGGGTTTGACGCAAAGCGAATAATAACGTTTTCATTCATAGGCTTCAAACTCGTGCTTGCGGGGCACCCTCGACAAAAATCATTTTGAGAAAATCATGCTTCTCAGAGGTCCACTGTGTTTTTAATCCCGTCTGAATCGGCCATGTCTGTGTTTTTCTCTGACGACCTCTGTAATCTGTAAATTTCAGAGCATTTTACCTACTGTTTTACGCCGAACTCAGAGGTCATCTGAGAAATGTAATCCCGTCCGGATGAAGGCGTCTGTGTTTGCTCGCAATATGTTTTGAAAACGCGTTTCTTTTCATGTTTTGGCAAACGTGATCTGCCGACAGGTCTCACTAACGCACGTATAGACTATTGTACTTAATTCCTGAATCCCATTCATTCAGATAGCCTATGGATTTGTTATAAAATAATTAAATTAAGACGAGCTGAATATCATACACTGTTAAGACTGGACAAAATGGTTAGTTTTGTAGGTGTTCAGCTTGGGAGTTATACTCTGTTTAACAAAAAATGGGAATAATAATACAACAGAATATTTGGAATTGGGGCAAGCAGAACATGAATTCACAAATCACAAAAAATGTAAAATTAGATAAATTAGTTAATGATATTGCGCAAATTTGCTCTCGGTCTCTTCAAGGTCTACGCGAATTAGAGGTTTGTTATAAGACTCCGTTATACATCACGTCTCTTCTAATTGCACAGAAAAAATGAATCAAATGATGCGCATTTAAGTCGGATTTTTATGGAGAATAGGCTTTGTGACCGTTTAACCCCACGTGGACCGAACAAGAAATGTATGCTTTCATGGAGTCCGTGTATGACATCTCCTTTATTTAGTTTTACATATTTTTATTTATATGCATTTAATAATACCGTAAGATCATAATGTATACACTGTAAAAATGATTCAGTGGCTTTGTAAATGTAGGCTATCTAAAATAAATGATTAAATTAACTTAATAATTTTTTTTAATGTCAGTTATGTGTTTTTTTTTTTAGTTAGACAAACCCAAAGAAATGACTAGAAAATATTTTGTTTAAAATGTACATATTTTATTAGATGTATACACCTTAATAATATAAGTATTTAATTTACAGATTATTTTAATCAATATATTTGATAAGGTCAGAATTATATATTTAAGTTTTTGAAACTGTAATAATTGCTTTCTTCAAATTAATATTATTTGCATTTAACATCAACTTAAAAAAATGTACGTTTTACGCCTAACTTGAACTATGATGTACTTACTATTTTTACATTGATATTATTTGAGTAAATGTAGGCAAAAAAATAAATTAATAATAAGTAGAACAAATGTTAATTTAAAAAAATCCCATATAGCCAACAGGTTTTAATCAGCAACAGAGAAACTGCGCCTTTTGCTGATGACAAACACCTCAGAAACTCCTCGAATTTATGAATTTTTACACTCGCAATATGATTTTATTTACTTACTACAAAAATATAACTCATTATACAAATTTATTCAACACCATTGCACAGTTTATATCGAGTTTCATACCATGTAAAGGAAAACATGATAATATAAAAAGTACAGTAATGCAGAAAAGCGCATTACAACCATGTTCAAGCTATTAAAAACGTTCAGATGCAAAAATGAACTAAATACAATTAGATAAACTAGTTAATGATATTGCGCAAATGCTCTCGGTCTCTTCAAGGTCTACGCAAATAGAGGTTTGTTATAAGACCCAGTTCAAGTCTCTTCTTATTGCACAGAAAAAAATTAATAAAATGATCCGCATTTTAGTCGGATTTTTATGGAGAATAGGCTATGTGACCGTTTAACCCACGTGGACCGAACAAGAAAACTTATGCTTTCATGGAGTCCGTGTTTGACATCTCTTTTATTTAGTTTTACATATTTTTATTTGTATGCATTTAATAATACCGTAAGATCACAATGTATACACTGTAAAAATGATTCAGTGGCTTTGTAAATGTAGGCTATCTAAAATAAATGATTAAAGTAACTTAATAAAATCTTTTAATGTCAGTTATGTGATTTTTTTTTTAGTTAGACAAACCAAAATTAATAACTAGAAATAGATATTTTGTTTTAAATGTACATATTTTATTTGATGTATACGCCTTAATAATATAAGTATTTAATTTACAGATTATTTTAATCAATATATTTGATAATGTCAGAATTATATATTTAAGTTTTTAAACCTGTAATAATTGCTTTCTTCAAATTAATATTATTTGTATTTAACATCAACTTAAATTTTTTTACGTTTTACGCCTAACTTGAACTATGATTTACTTACTATTTTTACATTGATATTATTTGAGTAAATGTAGGCAAAAAATAAAATAATAAGTAGAACAAATGTTAATTTAAAAAAATCCCATATAGCCAACGGGTTTTAATCAGCAACAGAGAAACTGCGCCTTTTGCCGATGACAAACACCTCAGAAACTCCTCGAATTGAATATTTACACTTACAACATGATTTTATTTACTTACCACAAAATATTACACATTATACAAATTTATTTAACATCATTGCACACTTTATATCGAGTTTCATACCATGTAAAGGAAAACATGATAATATAAAAAGGTTGTAATGCGCTTTTCTGCATTTTCTGTACATGTTCAAGCTATTTAAAACGTTCAGATGCAAAAATGAACTAAATGTACAATTAGATAAACTAGTTAATGATATTGCGCAAATGCTCTCGGTTTCTTCAAAGGTCTTCGTGAATTATTTTGTTATAAGACTCCGTTATCATCACGTATCTTCTACTGTAAGTGTACACAAAAAAATAAGACGAATGATCCGCGTTTAAGTCAGATTTTTATGAAGAATATTTGACTGTTTATGTAACTGGCAAAAGAAAACTTCGCCAACCAAATGTTTGTCAAAAAGCTTGCATGTGACATCAAAGTACTGCCAAAGCACCGAGAATCCCTGTCATGTTACTTCAATATCATATAGTATGCTTAAAGCATAAAGTCGAGCACACATTGTCGTAGTATGCCCTACTTGAAACATGACTGCCCTCTACAGGTTTTTTATTTTCTGCGTCCCCCACCGAATCCCCCTTCTGCGGGATCTCGCAGAATTTCAGAAGTGCTCGCGGCATTCTGCTTTCAGAGACGCGCATTTTTAAAGGCCACATCTGTACCCTTAGTAGCTGTTGAAGGCCAGCACTATATGGACACAGAATGACCAAGTCATCCTCGTACATGAGATGGTTGATAATGATGTCCCCAACCATACAGCCTGTTCCACAGTTGTTTAAAAATTTTGAAAGATCATCCATATAAATATTGTAAAGAAAAAGAGATAAGATGCTTCCCTGCCTAACTCCATTACTTACATTGAATGAGGCAGACATAGAGTTACCCCATTTCACATACATTGAGTGATGGGCATACCAAAAGGCCAATATTCTCACTAAATATTTGGGAGCCCCTCTGTTGTACAATTTGTAGAATAACTTCTCATGATTTACCCGATCAAAGGCTTTAGAGGCATCAATAAAACACATTAAGATTGTGGAATTATGCCTGTTATGCAAATCTAGAACCTCCTTTAGGGCAAAATACACATATCTGTTCCATGTTTAGGTTTGAAGCCAAACTGATTGTCAGATGTCAAAACAAGATCTCTAGCCTATTCAGTATAACCCTCTCCAAGACCTTATATAAAGTACTGGCTAGGGCTATAGGCCTGTAATTATCCAGGCTATTAATCTTACCAGCTTTGTCTTTAATGATAGGCACTAATAATAAAATAGAATCAGGTAAAATACCATCCCAGCTAACAGGGAACATTCCCATAACTTTGGCTAACGTTCTCTAAAGGTTCTCCTAAAGTTATCCAAAAACGTTCTTGAAATAACATTAGTAGAATGTTTCCCTAACATTATCTGCAATTAATAAACATCCTTAAAACGTTAGCATTAGAAACTTTATTTTTGTATTGTTAGAGGAACGTTATACACACCTCAGTATTGAAAACGTTACTATTGTTTATGTAATGTAACGTTCTTAAAACGGTAACATAGAAAACATTATAATTGTGTATGTAATGTAACGTTCTTTAAAAGGTAACATTAAAAAAGTTATAATTGCATTGTTAGCAGAACGTTATACACACCCTAGCAATGAAAACGTTACTATTGTGTATATAATGTAACATTCTTGAAACTGTTAGGCTGAAGAAAACAGGCAATGGATCCCAGTGCGGATAACAAAACTTTATTTAAACAATAATGGGTGTAAACAGACAGTAGCACGTGTGGGGGCAAAGGCCACTCCAAGGCAGACGGCTGGAGGCGGGGAGCACACACAGGCACTGGGGAGAACAGCCACACACGTTCGGGCTCCGGCCAGACAAACGGTGGGAGAGAGAGTATCTTACAACAATAAATCCAATCACGACACAGAAAGGGGATCCGCAATCAGCCCTGCAACAAGCACCCGAAGCAGCTGAGGAGGGGAAACCTGCGGCGGGCAGAGAAAGTGAGAGTGTTAGTGGTGCTGACGGGAGGAACTGGACAGCTCCTGAGGTGAATGACCGCCCTGCTGGACAGCGGCAAAACCGCGAGGAGCGTCCGCCGCTACAGCTGGTAAAAGCAGTCTTAAAAGCAGGCAAATGTCCTTTATACACTCAGACGACAAACAGATCTTGAAGCCGCCAGCAATCTCAGAGTTTCAGATGTAAATCCTGGGTGGCAGAGGGCACAGATAAAGGGTGGGAAACAGTTTATAAACAGACGGGAATTATCAAAAGTACACAACAAGGCAAAGCTAGTAGCTGGCAAGAACATACACAGACGAACTTACAACGAGACACTGAAAACACAGGGAATATATACTAAACCGATAAGGGGAAAACAAGCTACAGGTGAGGATGACACAATGCGGAAATCACACAGAGCAGGAACACCTGTGAGGGAAGCACACGTGAACCTGTGAAACAAACACAAAACACAGGACAACCAAAGCACTAAGAAGACAAAACCATAAATATATTTATATATATAAACATATATATAAATATATATATATACACATGAAAACAGTACACTAGACTAAACAAGACATAAAAACAAAGACTAGAGAATGCAAGGGAGCGGGGGAAAATGACGACACGCAATGACAAGAGAAAACAAGGGAGCGGGGAAAAGTCACAAGACACGGGAAAAACGTGGTCTAATATGACAACACTAAAACCACGTTGTCCCACACAAAACATTGTACTGTCAGAACCCTGCCACACTAGACTAGATATAATTACCAAACAGGACTCCGGCAGGATCCTAACAGAAACCGTAGCATTGAAAACTTTTTAATTGCATAGTTAGCAGAACATTCTTCATACCCTAGCATTGAAAACATTACTATTGTGTATGTAATGTAACGTTCTTAAAACGGTAGCATGGAAAATGTTTTAATTGCATAGTTAGTGTTGTGGTTTTCCTTTTCCTCAAATTAATCAATCTTCAGTCTTAGGTTTTGATTTCAAGAGATAGACTTTTATTATCCGGACAAAAAAAAAGCCGAGTCCGCCCTGGTGAATCCCCCCAGAACCAGAGTGTGGTCCTGGGAGGATCCTCCAAAATGAGCCAGGGCTTGGTAAATATATAGGTTTTTGTTCCCTCCCCTCATGTTTAAAACAATATAGGATTTGTAATATGAAGAACCACATGACATTCCTCAGACCAGTGTCTCCTTTCCATGACCTATTTGACCCTTGGCTATTCACTATACTTAAACCCTTTGTGCCCTTTGACATAAAACATGAATACACACAGCTGGCTCTTAAATACACACAGATGTTTCTTAAACTCCTAATACAAATACTGCATAGTTGGATTATAATGGTAAAGTCCTGATGCACATATTTGGATTAAAATAAACTTCTTCATAATCCCCGCTCTGAGGCTTAATTTAGCCTCACTTTTCCTGTTTATTTTAATCCGGAGTGCAGTTTCATAATTCAGCGTCTCAATTATTACTATCTTGTGGCTAAAGAAAGCCACTATACATTACCAATTACCAAATTATGCCACTGCACTTCGAACTATGGACAATAAGAACAAACATCTTTCCATTCTCATTTTGTTTTGAATGTAAAAGTAAAAGAACTTAAGTCCTAAACAATTTGTGCAATTGGTTTTGCACCTGCTGTTGGTTGTAACCACTATATAGAATATATAATAAAATAACGTAAAAAGTAACCAAAATAAAAGCAAAGAAACCCAAAAACTAAAATAACTAAAAATAAAACAAAAAGTAAATCATTCATAATGCTAAATATTTGTTTCAATTCAAATACAACTTATTCCTCTTCTTCATCATCATCAGAGGTGCCTGAATTCTCATTTACTAGTTGTAAATTCAATACTGTTCTGTAACGCAAGTCCTGATAACATTCTTGTTGATTTCAAATGTTTCCATCATCCTAATATTTTAACTTCCATTTGGTTTTCTAAAAAGATACCTACAACTTATTTACCCACTAACCTCTAATTAAAATTGATTCAGTATATGTTGTAATGTATTTCTACTGGCTACATCTAGTTGTTATCCTAAGATAAATTAATGCCTTATTGGTAAATTTAATAATCTACTTTGGATTGTAGTACTGTACATAATTTATTTATTCTATATTTTTATTCTGACAAAACTTTATTAAATTCTTTATTTAGCTTAATCCCATGCCTTAATCTAATTTGATATCCATTTGATTGATTGACAGAATCTACATATCATTTTATGATTAATTGTTTTGTTCATCCTTTAATGAGTATTCTAAATTCCCTTCTATTGTAGTGATTTCCATGTCTCCTTCATATTTAAATACCTTTTCTCTCCATCCTAATGATAATGAGGTCAAGCATTTTCTTTTTCTACAAATCCAAAATAATTCTCCAATCGATATTATTTGATCTTCAAATATCTTCATTGTATATGTTGCTCTGATTTGATTAGAGTATTCTTCTAATTCTCTTCTCACTTTTACACCTTAAGCTAGACTCTTTGATGTCTTCATAATAGATCTAGAGGTTTTATAGTTGATTCATTCAAAATTCCTGTTATAAAGCATTTCCTATTGAATTTTCTTAAGTCTATAATTCCATAAGGTTAGCATATTCTTGATTGTAGTTTTTACTGTACCATTCTGAAATATCTATCCTTCCTTATCTATCCTTAATGTTTTGTTACTATACTACCATTGACACAAATTTCCAAATTATGGTCTGCAAAATGTGTTTTTAAAATTAGAATTTCCCAAAAGACCTAAATATTATTCATAAAAGTTGACCTTAACTTTTCATCTTATCCATTAGAATTTTTGTTGAATTCTGAATGTTGAACCCTTATCATATATTTATGTGGACTTGAAAATGTTATTACCTTATTAAAATCTGGTTTAGTTTAAAGCATAAAAAGCAACTTTGCAAACCTATTTCCTTGAATTTAAATAGTCCCCATTTGTATAATTTGTTATCTTTGGGATGTTTCCCATAAAATGTCCACCTTATGTTCTCTGTTCAATGTCTCTGTGTTTTCCGTCTTCTTTCCAGATTCAGTTCCTTTGATATTGTTGCAGATCTTTCACTGGGCCTCGTTTAAGGCAAAAGTCCATCGCCAGGAAGTTTAATTGACTATAGCAATGCAAATCTTCTGTGGTAATCAGCTTTGTTCTTTTCAATTCAATTTCTGTTGACAATTTCTCTTTTTCACTTCTTCCTCTCGGTGCTCAAAACTTTGCTCTCCATCCGTCGGTATACTTGAATTGCTTTTGATTTGATTTGGTTTTGATGTTTCTTCTTTCATAAAATGTAGTCCGTCTCCTTCTCTCCAACTGCCCTCCTACGACCTCTGATGCATTGGTTGCTCCTCCCACTTGGGCATTCTGGGGTTGCTCTCATCCTTCTGTCTCCCCCCGTTTAGGCCCCTGTGGCCGTGTTTAAGCTTCTCCGACCTGTCGCCCCTAGGATAAGCAAGATCATCTCTCACAATGAGGCATGTTGTCTCATCTCCTCCTCCTCCTGCTCCTTTTATTTTCTGTACACAAATAGCTCAATACATAGACAATTAGTTTCTTCATATAACACTTAATTCCATATTTCCTCAATACGCATAGGTCGATCGATGACTATTTCATGCAGTGTTAAAGGTGTACTTTTGTTAGTTTACATGCTCATTAATACAAGGTAAAACATCAATTCTGTTAAGATTAGTATTTTCACATATTTTGTTAAGTATGGCTTTGATGATAATTTATTTTCTATACCTTTTTATCTACCATCCCTTGCAATTATAGATGATAGTCAAATTTTTCTTCACTCTTATCCGTCAAATCAGTTTTTTCGTTCTTATCACAACTCAAAATCTTCATTCTTATCACAAATCAAATACTAAATTTTCATTCCACTTATTCGCCCCATGTACATCTATGATAATAATATTTATGACTGAAATTTTTCACTTCTATACAATCTAAAAAGATCTCCTGACACTCTGAGGCCCTTTTTAGCTTCCACAATTGTTTGCCCATGCTGGCAAAATCAACTGTTCTCCTGTGTGCCTATAACTCAATGACAACCAATCATTTTATCAACTTTTAGCATTAATCAACCAGATAACCTTTCAGCATGTTGGAATGGTGGTTCATCCATTCTAAACAGCTTCCACAATTGTTTGCCCATGCTGGCAAAATCAACTGTTCTCCTGTGTGCCTATAACTCAATGACAACCAATCATTTTATCAACTTTTAGCATTAATCAACCAGATAACCTTTCAGCATGTTGGAATGGTGGTTCATCCATTCTAAACCTGTATAATGTTTTCCCTCATAAGTAAATACGTAAATGCAAGTATCTACTTCTTATGCAAATCATAATTCACAGTAAAAATGTTTATCAAATGGAGAAACACTTGTCAGCAAAGTATGTGGTTTCTGGAACATCAATCTTTTCATGTCATTAATTGCTCTTAAATCGTAGACTAGATACAATTTAGATTTATTTGCTTGATATGCTAAGTTTGTTACAATAATTAATTACTTCTTTTCTCTATTCTCACAGCTTTTTCTTGTTTACCTTTTATAATATCCTATGATCTGATTTCAATTTATTTCTTTTATCCGTTTTATTTTATTTTCTGTCATAGCTGTTCTATGCCTTTTATCTTTGCTTTTTAGCTTAGTACCATCATTGGAGTTCTAACTTCCTCTTGTAGAATACCAAATTTAAAACCCCTAATTTTCATTGTGCATCTCTTCTTATCAGATTATCAGGAGTCTGAATTGATTTCAGAAAAGGTAGTCACACCTAACAACATAAGTTCTTGATCAGCCTTTAAATTTGTCTAGCTGATTTTCTCATAAAGATTGTCTGTGTCCCTATAGTAACAAGGTCTTTACTAAACATTGAATGGCTGTGTCACTCTTCCCCTCTTTCACTCAAAGGCTTGTATGAAGATGAAAAAGTGTTCAGTGTCCAGTTTTTTCTCTTGTCTCCAAGAACATTATTGTCTTTGTGAGTCTCCTTCTGGACTTCACTCAGTCTCTTTGGTGTTTGTCTTTGTAATTGTCTTTGAACACAACTGGATTCTCCGTGTCTTTCTGTGTTTACACAGCATGCTTGCAGTGCCCCCTTCAGTGCTTGATATCCAGAGGTGGCAAGTAACGAAGTACAAATACTTCGTTACCTTACTTAAGTAGCTATTTTGGGTATCTATACTTTACTGGAGTAATTATTTTTCAGACGACTTTTTACTTCTACTCCTTACATTTTCACGCAATTATCTGTACTTTCTACTCCTTACATTTCAAAAATCGCCTCGTTACTTCTATTATTTCGGCTTGTTTGCTTTTTTACATTACGGCTTGTCACCGTTAAAAAAACCTATCTTGATAAATTGCATCATCCAGATAAATGCGATTGTGGTTGGATGAAAAGTATAAACATACACCATTCCGACTCCCTATTGGTTTGTACGCAATCCCCGCCCCCAGCTGACTGCAGATGATCAAAAGTTGGTTTCTCTAGCACTGCACAGAGAAACATAAAAGAACCGCGAGAGCGATTAGAAAGCATGCGGAGCAGTTTCCTCTCGCGATGCTTTGATATTATCCGCCATCCGTTTGTACAGTAACAGAACGCGGCATTCTGTCTTCAAATGGAAAAGTACGAAATAAAACTCGCGCATCACTTTCAGGTCAGTTCACATTCACAAGCCTGTGTAAATATATAGCTGTCTGCTGACACCAACTCATCTGTGTGATTTAAATAGTGTAACAATACCAATTTATATCATATAACTTCAGTTGTTCAACTTAAATTACATTGTGCTGCGTTGCGTTTTGAAGCATGGCAAAGATATCTATGCTAAAGACATCTGTTGTTTTGTATATGCCTATAACTGCCCTAAATTTTATTTGCATTAACAAAACCTACTTAGCTGAATGCTTGAGTGTTAAATCAATGAAACACATAACCATACATACCAACTTTTGCTTTTGTTAATAGACATCAGCTGTTTCCTTAAACCTGACTTTTACTTTACTTACAAGAAAGACATTTAGTAATTATCCTTAATTGCTTGGATTTATACTGACTAAAGTAAAGTATACTGAAGTCCATTAGCTACACAAGTACAGATACAGGAATATAGGCTTTAATATATAATTGCACATTTGTATAATTGTAGTTTGTGTTGCTGTCAAAATACAATTTTAAATGATAACATTAATATCATATTTCTATTCTTACACATTCTATAGTTGTGTGAGATTTTGATGTTTTTTAACTAAAGAGGGCACCACTGTAGAAGTTTTGCCAGCAGCGGCCCTGCTCTGAAGTTTGACTTTTTGCACCATTACAATATTTATAGGCAACTAGTCATCATATCTACTTCTCTATGGAACACATGTTAATGCTCAGTAGTACACATATTTGGTTCTTTAATGCAGTGGTTATCAAACCTTTTTTTTCCGCCTCCCTTGTGTACAGTGGATTCCTTCACGACCCCCCAAAGAAAATGTATGACATAAACATTCTAAAACTTACAATTTGAATTAAACAAAACATATTAAATTATACAATGTATTGCTTTTGTTTAGTAGCCTTATTTTTTTAGGTTTAATTACACAGAATTTATAATAAAGTAATGTATTTCATAAAATATTATAAAACTGGGGCCCCTGGCACCATCTCGCGGCCCCCAGTTTGAGAACCACTGCTTTAATGTATTTGTTTGCATTGTATTAAAATGCGTTCATTTTTAATGGGCATATACCGTATGTGGTTGAAACAGATAGCCTAGTGCAGGGGTAGGCAACATGGAGTGTCGATGTCCTGCAGTGTTTAGCTCCAGGTCTAAACAAGCAGACCTGAACAAACTAATAAAGGTCTAAAAAGTCACCTGAAACTACAGGTAGCCAAGGTTTTATAAGGGTTGGAGCTAAAATCTGTAGGACATCGGCACTCCAGGACTGACGTTGCCTACCCCTGGCCCTAGTGCATCCCAAATTTTTTAAAATTCACATTTTTAATATAACACTATAGTTATTATGGCCTTTAGAAACATGTTTTAGAGGAGATAGGGTAGTGCACAAAAGGCCCCTGTGGCGCGGCCTAGGCTTTTTTCTGTAATGACATTTTTTCCTTACATTACTTTTACTTTTATACTTTAAGTAGTTTTGAAACCACTACTTTTTCACTTTTACTTGAGTAAAAAGCTTGAGTTGATACTTCAACTTCTACAAAAGTCTTTTTAAACCCTAGTATCTATACTTCTACTTGAGTAATGAATATGAATACTTTTGACACCACTGTTGATATCATAGTCCCATTATGTAACATTAGTCCTTAGTCCAGCTTAAGAATTGTTGCCTCCTCTTTGCTCCTCCAACACTTTTGTGTCACACACAGTATTTGCCATTGTCTGTTTCTTCCCAGCTTTTTATTCATTTTCTTGAATGTCAAAGGATGTGAGAGATCAGCCCAGCAATGTTCAGATTGACCCATGCCAAATATTGCCTTTTGATTTAAAATAAAATTTATTTTGTGACCACCTTCCATCATCAGATGAAGACTCCTCTTCATTTTGTTAAGTCTTTTTTATCTTTATATAATTTATCTGTGTCATTCACCTCTTAATAATTTTTCCTGTCCTTTTTAAATTTTCCTCTTTATTTCCACCTTTAATAACTTGGTCTCTACTCTTTTTTCTCTAATTTGTTATTTTTCTTTCAAAGCTTCACCTCTGTCTTTCTGCTAGATTTTGCTTAATCCTACAATTCCTTCGAGCAATGAGAGTTGGCCTTCACAGGTCAAATCTGGTGACCATTTAGAACCCCCTCCCTTTCTCTCTCTCTCTCTCTCTCTCTCTCTCTCTCTCTCTCTCTTTCTCCCTTTGAGCATTTCTTTTTCTGTTAATTATCTCTTCTTATCTTTCATTTAGTTTATATTTTTATTTAGTTATATTTCTTCTCACACAATGCCACATCAAATGTTTCCTCATTTGAACATCCAATTATTCTATTTTCTAATTCTCCACACAACAATTGTTTAATCCTTATTCTTCCATTCATGTGACTGCCATAATCTTTTCTTGCCATATAACATACCTTTTTTATAATTATTTCTCATTTAACCACTTCACAAACTTATTGTTTTTATTTTTTCCAATTTATATATTCTCCCAAATAGTTAATCAGATTCTCAATGTGTCTTTAAAACAAGATTCTTTCAAAGTAATGTCAAACTCCATCATGCACTTTTGTGCTTTTTTGGGCAAGCTATACTTTTCCTATCGAGCACACTTATTTATTTGAATCAATCATTTAAATGAATTATTCATTTTTTAGAAGTACCTGTGTACTTTACTATAATAATTCATATTTTTGCTACAATAACTCCACAATATCTTCAAATAACATCTATAATACCTAGCATTTATAACTGTCTCTTATTCTCATCGTATTCATATTCATACTTATATTCTTACTCATATTCACATCTTTCACAAACTGTATTCCCTCTCCACAGTTTTAAACAATCCTTCACTCTACTTAGTGTAACACAACACCTCTCTGTGCTCTCTGCAGAGCCACAGAAGAAAGACACACCCACTACTCACTCAGCCCCCACTCTTTCCATCTCAGACATGCTCACACAGACTCAATATATCACAGACACATTACATTCTCACACAAATCAAATAAAACAACTCTATCTAGAATACCTGGCCAAGTTATCTCTCCACTACACTTCCGTCAACATGGAAAAGACTCACAATTTACCAATCCGACATGACAAATAAAACAAAAACAATATCTCTCATCAGCCCGGGCCTTCCAAAACAACAAGACAAATAACACATAGACCGTACCTGACCTACAGGATTTGAGTACTCTTCTCTCCGAACCCCAACGTGTCTGCCCCGACACGGTAACACTCAGGTTCCTCACAACTCTTTCGTGAAACTTCTTATGCGTTTTCTCAACTTAACATTTAAATCTTTATCCAAGCCACTCAACGACAAAATAAAACTCATTCACACAATAAACCATCATCTGTCCTAGCACACATTTCTTTTTGAAAATGAAACCCTTTATTCTTATCATTTAATCTAATAATCTTTAAAGGTGCCCTTCCTCTGTCGTTTTTATTGCTTTATACTGTTGTCTGAGGTCTACTCATGACGTTTGCATGGTTTTTACATCCAAAAACATCAAAAGCAATAAGTAATAGGCCATTTTGTACCCTGATTTTGAGGCTGGTTAGAGAAATCATCCGTTTTAAAGGGCGGGCTGCATTGACGACTTGGAAGTAAACGCCCACTGCTATGATTGGATAACAGTTTTTCGTTCAAACTAACTTTCAATTTAATCTCATGTGTAATCAGTTTAATGTTAACTGAGTGTCTTAAGACACAGTGTCTTTCTTACACACATAATCATAAACCCTTTTGACACACACGCGCGTGTCTTTTATCATCAGTTTAATGTTAAGTGAGTGTCTTAAGACACAGTGGCTGCGTCCCGAACAGCATACTTCCATACTATTTAGTAGGCAAAAAGCACTACTTCTCGTACTCTTTGCCTACTATATAGTATGGAAGTAGGCGGTTTGGGACGCAGCGAGTGTCTTCCTTACACACATTATCATAAACCCTTTTGACACACACACGCGTGTCTTTTATCGTAAACCCACGCACAAACACACACACACACGTGTCTTTTATCGTTAACCCACGCACAAAACACACACACACACACACACGCGCGTCTTTTACATAAACCCTTTGACGCGCGTGTAACGAACGCACAAACTTTTATTACATTCGATGCGTGTGCATCATGAATTCGCGTTAATCGCGTCCCTCTGAAGAGAAATCCTGGCCGCAACTGATAACACATAGTACTAAAGTGTTTTAGTTTTACTCACACAAACACGCGTGTCTTTTATCATAAACCCTTTCAAAGCGTGTGCAGCATGAATTCGCGTCCCTCGGAAGAGAAAACACCAGCCGCCACAGTGACACATAAGACTTTACTCACATAAGCTGCGCCATTCTGTTTGGATCCAATATTGATGGAGGAGCATTGCTTTTTAATCGCAGTCTCTCTTCAAATCCAGCGTTCTTCTGAACATCCAAACATGTAGCAACTGTTACGATTCCCTCGTTTAATAGAAATGATGTCTCGATGAAAAACAATGGCCCGAATATGGTACGGTTGACGTTTAGCCATCCTTGCTGTAACTTGTTATGAAAACTAACTCAACTACACGTAATATGTGGGCGCGGTCTCAAGTTGAAGAGCTCATGAATAGTAATGACCTCGATCAGTTCCACGTCACACTGATAAGCTTTTTTAACTGACCTGATTTCTCCGCTTATTTCTTTTCAGTGGCTAGAGCTGACAGAGGAGGTGGAAGTTAATTTTCACATTCACGACACAACACAAACACATATGGACCTAACACATATCAAAAAATACAAGTAAAAACGGTTTTATGTGGAAGGGCCTCTTTAATTTGCCTTTTTATTCCTAAATTTGGAAGAGCATTTGTGATCTGACCACCCCGAGCCATCTCAGGTGAAAAATAAAATCTTTAAACAAGCAAAATTTATTGATTAATAGGTGGCCACCTGATTGCATTGCCCATCGAGAAAGTTAGCTGTGGTCTCAGGTTCTGTGCTCTTTTTGATGTCCCATCTGGTGTCAATTGTTTTTACCAAACCTTAAATTTCAAATGTATGCTTGATAACCTATAAACCAAATTGTTAACCAAACCATTTTTCAGTAATAACCAATTAGCATTTATGTCAAACCCTTTATTTATTTGGGCTCTTTTTATTTTTTAGGGCTCATTATTCCACACTCTAACCCAGTATTCATTCACCCTACACTCACAGGACAGCAATTAAACCCCCCGTTTCAGCCTGCAGAGACTGCCCAAAGGTGCGTATCCTTTTTTACATTAACCAAATAAACAATCGTTAATCCACTTCCCCGACATAACGATTTAAACTTTTAACTTCAAATTAAACCAAATAAACCTCTGCGTCATTCACTTCCCCGACAGACGCAGCATATGCAACCTTGCATACAAACTCTTGCGCATTCTCTTAACTTAAAATCTGTTTCAATTCACCATGATCATCAAAGCCAAAGTAACTTAATACAGATTCATGCATGCATGCCTTAGTTAGATTGTACCCCTGAAATCAAAACCCAGTTCACATATATGGTTCTTAAAATTAGAAAAGATTAAATTTCTTACCACGTTGAGCAAATTCTGGCAAACAACACAAACCTAATTAATAAGCAAAAAGTGCTTACCTTAGTATATGGCCATATGTTGTTTGTGTTGTTTGTCAGGTCCGCCCAGGTGGTTCGATTGTCCAGCTCTTTTCTATCCCGGGTTTCGGCACCAAATGTTGTGGTTTTCCTTTTCCTCAAATGAATCAATCTTCAGTCTTAGGTTTTGATTTCAAGAGATAGACTTTTATTATCCGGACAAATTAAAAGCCGAGTCCGTCCTGGTGAATCCCCCCAGAACCAGAGTGTGGTCCTGGGAGGATCCTCCAAAATCAGTCTGGCCCTCTGAGCCAGGGCTTGGTAAATATATAGGTTTTTGTTCCCTCCACTCATGTTTAAAACAATATAGGATTTGTAATATGAAGAACCACATGACATTCCTCAGACCAGTGTCTCCTTTCCATGACCTATTTGACCCTTGGCTATTCACTATACTTAAACCCTTTGTGCCCTTTGACATGAAACATGAATACACACAGCTGGCTCTTAAATACACACAGATGTTTCTTAAACTCCTAATACAAATACTGCATAGTTGGATTATAATGGTAAAGTCCTGATGCACATATTTGGATTAAAATAAACTTCTTCATTAGCAGAACGTTCTTCATACCCTAGCATTGAAAACGTTACTGTTGTGTATGTAATGTAAAGTTTTTAAAACTGTAGCATTGAAAACGTTACCATTGTGTGTGTAATGTAACGTTCTTAAAACAGTAACATTAAAAACGTTATAATTGCTTTGTTAGCATAATGTTCTACACACCCTAGCATTGAAAACGTTACCATTGTGTATGTAATGTAACGTTCTTCAAACGGTAGCATTGCAAACATTATAATTGCATAGTTAGCAGAACGTTCTTCATACCCTATTATTGAAAACTGTACTATTGTGTATGTAATGTACTGTTCTTAAAACTGTAACATTGAAAATGTTACCATTGTGTCAAGTCAATGAAAACAGGGGATCCCAGTGCAGGTAACAGAAATATTTATTTAAATAATAATGACAGCAAAACCGACAATGGCACGTCTGGGCAAAGCCACACCAAGGCAGACGGCTCGAGGAGGGGAGCACACACAAACACTGGGGCGATAATCCACCAATGGCCCAACGGCGAGAGAATCCACCACTCAACAGGGCTCCGTGTCTCACTAGACTGGCGGGAGAAGGTGTCCTGAGACGGGCAGTGTGAGAGAGAGCGTTAGTGGTGCTGACGGGAAAGGCTGGACAGCTCCAGAGGCGAAGGACCGCCCCGCTGGACAGCGGCAATGCCGTGGTGAGCGTCTGCCGCTGCAGATGAAAAGGCAGTCTTTAATGAATAACAGTCCTTGGAGCCGCCAGCGATCACAGAGGCATGAAGGAAATCCTGGGCAGCAGAGAGCACAAATTAAAGGGGAAAAGGGCAAATAAACAGACTGATACAAACAAGAGAAACACGACTGGACGAGACAAGAACTAGCTGGGCTAGCAATTGGTGAGCACATATACTGTAGCGAACAAAGACAAAGCGTATATAGACAAACTTTGACAAACGAACTTGCAAGGACACACTAAACACACAGGGATTAAATACACAGACATGATGCCGGGATAACAAGCAACAGGTGAGGAAGACATGAGGAGGCAATCACACAGAGCAGGAACACCTGAGGGAATCACACGTGAACCTGCAAAACCAACACAAACACAAGACAACCACAGCACTAACAAGACAAACCATAAATATAGTTATATATATATATATATATATATATATATATATATATATATATATATATAAACAATTATATAAATATATATACACATGAAAACAGAACACTAGACTAAACAAGACATTAAAACAAAGACTAGAGAATACTGTACAAGGGAGCGGGGAAAAAGTCACAAGACACGGGAAAAAACGTGGTTAAATATAACAAAACCAAAACCACGATCTCCCACACAAAACATGTACTGTTAGGACCCTGCCATACAAAACTAGATATAATTACCAACAAGATTATGGCAGAGTCCCAACACATTGTGTATGTAATGTAACGTTCTTAAAACGGTAGCATTGAAAACGTTTTAATTGCATAGTTAGCACAACGTTCTTCATACCCTAGCATTGAAAATTTTACTGTTGTGTATGTAATGTAAAGTTTTTTTTTTTAACTTTTTTTTATTGATTTTTTAAACAGAGTAAAAAGCAAGGTAAAGAAGAGGAGAGAAAAAAATACACACATAAAACATCAAGAAAAAAAAGGAAAATAAGTATCTAAATACATCTAAAACTAAAATAAGAAAGAAAAAAAATATATACATATGCCCTTAATAGTAGTTTAGATAATATATCACAAGTTGATATATCATCTGTGTGGTTTAAACATTGTTATATGTTAAAGTCCTTTAAGCAAGTATCTTTCAATTGGTGCCCATTTTTCTTGAAAAATGTCAGATTTCAGTTGCAAGTCCGCGGTCATTTTCTCAAACATGTATATTTGTCTCAGTCTTTGTGTCCATTCTTTCACAGTAGGTGCATATATCTTCATCCAGTTCACAGTTATTATTTTTCTGGCAGCCATTAACAATATATGTAATACAAACAGATCGGATTTACCAAACTGATCTGCAGGGAATCCCTCCAGAAGAAAAAGTACTGGGTGCATTGGTACATCTCTTTCTAAAATTTCACAAATTTCGCTTTTAACCCCCTGCCAATATGCTTGTATTTTGGGGCATTCCCAGAATATATGAACGTAATCTCCCACCTTTCCACAATTTCTCCATCATTTTGACAGTGGTGAGCAACTGTCAAATTTGGCTACCACTATTGAAACTCTAAAAAATCTAATTTTCATTTTCCAATCAAATTCCCTCCACATTTGACTACTAATATTTTTATGACAGCTAGTGCACACTTTGATCCACATCTCATCCTCCATTATAGTATTTAACTCTAATTCCCAGTTTCTCTTGATATGAAATGTGTCATCAGATTGGTCCTGCATTAACATCCTACACAGCAAAATCTGGAACCTCAGAATAACTCTATAAGAGTTAATTTCAACACTTTAAAAGTGTCTCATGGGGTCCATAAAATTGCTCTTCGTCTGAAGAAATGTTCATTTAGGCCTAAATATATTTCTGTGCTCCTCCAAAGTCCCCAAAGCAAATCTCCTGCACACATTTATGGATTTAAAAATATATATTTTAAACTTAAACAGCATATAAAGCAAAAAATCCAACAAAAACTCCCAAAAACATTATACGAGTATGAATTGCTCCATCTGAGGCTAAGACCTAAACTTACCTGCCGCATTCATATAATGACAATAACACATGACTCTTAATGTTAAACTTGATATTAACAGCAATATAAAACATAACACCTCACAACTCTCAAATGTAATTGATCAAAATTTTATTTATTGAACATTTACTTACCATTTACAGTGAAAGAGATGATCTTCTGCTTGAACTGCATCATCCAACAACACGGTTCAGTGTGTGCTGTAAAAAGGGGGAGGTCTTCTCTATTTAAAACCCTAGGAGTTAACAAACTCCACTAACAAAACACTGTAGTAAAACACTGAAATAAAATATTTCTCCATATTTGTTGGAATTCGTTTTATTATGTCCCGATGTTTATGATTTGTGATATAGTGCCTAAGTGGTAGGTATCTAAAAAAATCATTAGATTTCAATTTAAACTTATTACTTAGTTGAGAAAAAGATCTTAAGGTCTCCCCAGCAAAAAGTTGATCAATTATCTTTAGCCCATTCTTTTCCCATCTACTGAAAGCATTGTCCCATATAAAAGGGGGAAAATCTGGATTACCTTTAACCCCTTAGGTGGCGCAAATACCCTTAGAGTGGGGGGGGGGGTGAAATTGTGATATACATCTTTAAATTAATATAACTCGGGCATTGTTTGGTCTAGAAGCCTAATCTTGGTCTTGTTTTAAAGAAGACACCTTGGGAGTTTTCACAGAGGTGGAAGAAGGTGAAAATATTAAATAATTAAATTGTTATAGCAGTTTACATTTATTTTATTAAATACAAATAATTCCATAACATATTAGTTTTATAAATAAAATTATAAAAATGTAAATGTTTCAGAAAAGTAATAATGCAAACATGAAGTCATAAGTCTCAAGTAGTTCTGATTCAAATTTCAAGTTAAAATCACAAAAAATGAGGTGTGTGTCACACTTTTAGTAATTTTACCAACAACAGCCACTAGGTGTCAACGGTTTGCAGCATACACTTGTCACAAATTATTCAATTACTATCACTGCATTATTATTACTGCAAAAATGTTTTGAAATATGAAAACTACACACTTAGAGCTTTCCAACAATATATAGTTTGTCAACATTTTTGAAGATTTATAATAAGATATAGTTTTATGAATATATAATAATTAATATGCATTCCTATGGGGGGGAGCATGTAACAAAAAAACTGTCACTACATTATTTCTATCAAATGATGACTTTGAAATATGAAAACTACATTCTGAGAGCTTTCCAGTGATATATAGTTTGTCATGATTTTTTAGGTTTAGAATAGGGTTTTAGTCTTATAAATATATAAAAACAAATTAGGCCTACCTGTGGCCCCGTGACATTTTAGAAACTGACTCTCATTACGTCATAATTCTCCCAAAATGGCAATGAAATATGAAAACGACACACCTAGAGCTTTCCAACAATATATAGTTTGTCAAGATTGTTTAGGTTTAGAACAGGGTATTAGTGCTATACATATGTAAAAACAAATTGAGTCTAACTGTGGCAGTGTGACATTTTAGAAACTGACTCTCACTACATCATTATTTTCCCAAAATGGTGATGCAATATGAAAACTACACTCTTAGAGCTTTCCAGTGATATATAGTTTGTCATGATTGTTTAGGTTTGGAACAGGGTATTAGTGTTACAAATTTATAACAACAACGTGGGCCCACCTGTTTACTGTGGCATTTTAGAAAATGTCTCTAACTATGTCATTCCTTTACCAAAATAGTGATAATAAATGAAATCTACACTCTTAGAGCTTTCAAATGATATATAGTTTGTCATGATTGGATAAGAATTCACATGCAAAACACGAAGTAAATGTTGGCGTCCCGCTAGCGGGACAGTGACATTTAGCAGGATATAAATGTTTTGAGGCGGACTCTCTTTAAAATTGAATCAATTACTCTGCCTACAAAATTTATTTTATAAAACACTGTTGATATATGTATTCTAGAGGCTTAGACCTTTCCAACAATATATAGTTTGTTGTGATATACATAAAATTTATATGGAAAATATTGCGTAAACTTAGGTGTCCCGTGAGCGGGATCCATATGTTTTTTTTTTCACTCTTTTCTGTGAATGCAAATCCATGAATGGTAAGACTGTCAATGAAACTTCAGAAAGTGAATTCTGCTCGACATTCACCCATTCTGCCTCCTCATCCTTACCAAGCCAGGCCGTAATAGCCCTAAGCTGAGCAGCCCAATAGTAGTATCTAAGATTGGGAAGATTCAAACCCCCTTTGTCTTTATTTGTCATAAGTATTTTAAGTCTTATTCGTGGTCTTCTATTTTGCCATATAAATTTTGAAATGATTTTTTTTAGTTTATTGAATTCTGAGACCGGAACCCAAATAGGAAGGGACTGAAATAAGAAGAGAAGTCGTGGTAATATATTCATTTTCACTGTTTCTATCCGACCAAATATCTATAGAGGCAATATTTCCCATCTTGCCAAGTCCTTTTTTATGGTCCCAAACAGCTGCGTGTAGTTAGCTGTATATAAACATGATGCTTTGGGTGTAATAATGATGCCCAAATATCTAAAGCCCAGGTTAGACCACCGAAAAGATACCATGTTATCAAGTTGAGTGGGCCAGATACCTGAAATCATCATAGCCTCAGATTTATCAGCATTTACCTTGTATCCAGAAACTATACCATAATCTCTAAGGCAGTCCAACAGGGCTGGTATAGATGAAAGGGGATTTACAATGAATAATAAAACGTCATCTGCGTATAATGATATCTTATGGCATTTTCCTCCTTTATCCATAATCCCCTGTACTCTGGGGTTATTCCTTATTAGTTCTGCTAATGTAAAGTTTTTAAAACTGTAGCATTGAAAACGTTACCATTGTGTATGTAATGTAACGTTCTGAAAACAGTAACATTAAAAACGTTATAATTGTGTATGTAATGTAACGTTCTTAAAACAGTAACATTAAAAACATTATAATTGCATAGTTAGCAGAACGTTCTTCATACCCTAGTATTGAAAACGTCACTATTGTGTATGTAATGTACTGTTCTTAAAACTGTAGCATTGAAAACGTTACCATTGTGTATGCAATGTAAGGTTCTTAAAATGGTAGCATTGCAAACATTATAATTGCATAGTTAGCAGAACGTTCTACACACCCTAGCATTGAAAATGTTAGTATTGTGTATGTAATGTAACATTCTTAAAACTCTAGCAATGAAAACTTTACCATTGTGTATGCAATGTAACTTTATTACAATGGTAGCATTGAAAACGTTATAATTGTATTGTTAGCAGAACGTTCTAAAAACATTAACATTGAAAATATTAGCATTACAACATTACCATTGCATAGTGGAACATTCTAAAAATGTTAGCATAAAAATGTATCTTCTGGGGATTTAAATTGGGGTGAGCCGATCCGATATGCAGTATCGATATTAGTCCGATATTGGCAAAAACTGGCCAGATCGAATATTGTAAAAAGGAGTACAATCCGATACCAACCCAGCCAACAATTTTATGTTATTAAAACTTTCCCATAACGTCTTACGAAGGTTTGGAAAACTTTTATTTTTTAACGTTCTTAGAACGTTAAAAGTGTCCAGTTTTTTAGACGTGGTATTAACGTTATTATTTGGTTATAAGAACGTTATTCAAAACGTTTTAGAAAGGTTTAGTCTGTTGTTATATTAATGTTCTAATAACGTTTTTAAAAACGTTATTAAAATGTTCCTTTCACCATTATATTCATGTTCTCAGAACGTTTTTCTAACGTTCGTAACAGGTTATAAAAACATTGTTTAAACGTTCTTAGACAGTAAAAGCGTCCTGTTTTTAGACGTAGTATTAACGTTATTGTTTGGTTACAAGAACGTTTTTAAAAACGTTTCTAGAATGGTTCGGTTTGTTGTTATATTAATGTTCTAAGAATGTGTTTTAAAACGTTATTAAAACATTCCATTCACCATGATATTAATGTTCTAAGGACGTTTTTAAAACCTTTCTTGAAACCTTCCATTTGTCATTATATTAACGTTTTAAGAACGTTTTTCTAACGTTTGTAACTGGTTTCAAAAACATTAGGTTAAACGTGGTATTAACGTTAATGTTCAGTTATAAGAAAGTTATTCAAAACGTTTTTAGAAAGGTTTAGTCTGTTGTTATATTAATGTTCTAAGAACGTTTTTAGAAACATTATTAAAACGTTCCATTTGCCATTATATTCATGTTCTCAGAACGTTTTTCTAACGTCCTTTTCTAACATTACATACACAATGTTTTTTGTGCTGACTAATTAAGAATTTTGCTACTTTTTGAAACATTTAAATAAAAATAAAGCAGCAGTACTGCACAATGTTTCATTGAGTCATTTTTTGCACAGTAAAACATTTCTTCTGTAGCTGTTTAAGCATTATGCTTTTTGTAGGGCTAACATGTGATATTTGCAGCCTAATTGATTAAAAGGGTGATAGAGATGGTATTGGATCGGTATCAACAAATACTCAAGGTTATGGTATCGACATCGGTATCAGACATGAAAAGTTGTATCGGCCCAGCCCTAGATTTAAAGAAATTTAAGTAAATGTAAGGATGAGAAAAATAAAAATGCCTAGTCCTCAGGGCCGCATTAACACTGTAAGGGGCCCCTGGGCTTTACCCTTTTGTGGGGCCCTTCATCCACCAGAATTACAGCCTACATTCACACAATCTTTATAATAACCCTGCTGAAAAACAGCATCAAACCAGCATGGACCAGCATGGGAATTATGCTGGTCTATGCTGGTTTAGCTGGTGGTCACCAGCATACCAGCACCAAAACACAACATATGCCGGTCTTGCTGGTATGACCAGCAGGGGATGCTGGTGCTAATGCTGGTTTGGTGCTGGTATAGCTGGTGCTAATGCTGGTTTGGTCCTTGTTTTGCTGGTGCTGATGCTGGTTTAGCTGGTGTTCACTAGCAAACCAGCACCAAAACACAACATATGCTGGTCTTGCTGGTATGCTGTTTTTTTAACAGGGCACTAAGTGCAAGTTGTCAGGCTTTTATTTTGCTGGAATAAATGCAATAACAAAATATTAAAACCATATCAGAATGCCCACAATATACACAAATATCACTGCATAACATATGCACATAGTCCTAGCTAGGGGTGACCCGAATAGTCTAAGATTCGATGCTTTGACAGGAGAAGCCTGATTCGACTACTGCACAGTCGAATCGTTGCAGATGTGTTAAAAAATGAGGATCATTTAATTTTGGCTGTATAAGAGTGCACATTATCTGATTTCACATATAACAGCTTTCTCCCAATATAAAAAATATACAGCCTATTATGATAATACTAAGAAATAATATGTGAAAAAGTAGCTTTCAATAAATATTTTTAAAGTCTGTTCATAGCCTAAATCCCGTGACAGGGCTACACGTCCATATCCAGAAACCATTGCAAAGTCTCTTTGTTTCTGCAATTTAAAAGAAAAAACAGGTAATTCTATAATTTCTTTATTTTAAAATTTATTTTAATATTTCTTTGTTTTTATTTAATTTATAGATTATTTAGTGTTATCTGATTAAACTAGGGATGGCTGACGCGAAACAGTCGTTCCGAAGCTTTGCGAGATCCCGAAGCGCAGATGTGTCGAAACACTGATCCGAAGCGTGATTCAAAACACCCATGTCACGTGACTATGACCAAACGAAGCCTCGAAGTGTTTCACTAAATGTTTCATCAGGTGTGGTCTGCCGAATCAGCGTTTGATTGGCACGGTCGGGAACAGACAACACAATCGCACATCTGTATAAAAGTGAAATAAACGCATATTGACCTTGTGGGTTTTTGTGAGAGGAGTTTTTCAAAGGCTGGAGAAATTATCTGTAAAAAAGAAGTAGGCTAAGTCCTTCCACACACAGCAGATGTGACATGGTGGCTTGATATATTTTATTAATTTCTTATTGTTTATGTGGTATTTATCTCTATTCAATTTATTTATTAAATAGACCAGCTTATAGTTATTGACAATGATGAGCCTAAAAGCTCATGTAGTTGTCAAACAGATTTTAAAACAACAACAAAAAATATGTAACTTAATTGTGACGACGGTAATAACCGGGGTTCGATCCAAAGGGCTTTTGCATGAGAGTCTAGGACACTATCCACTCTCCCACCTGATCACTTATATCAATTACACAACATGTGGGATACAATTTGTCAGCGCTCGTCTAAAACCTTGTCAAGGCTGATCTATGGCAATACGTGCAAATGACCACTAGGTGTCACTGTGGAGGCGGTTTCGATCCATGTTTCGAAGCCTCGACACAATTGATTAAACTTTTTCAGTGTTTCACGAAGCCTCGCTCTGCCCATCACTAGATTAAACTATTTGTGGCTTGTTTTATTCCCCCGCGCATTTAGGCATTTTGCACCCATGTTCTGCACCTTATTGATTCTGACTTCATTTTGTTTTTATTTTTAATTAATTATAAAGGTAAATTCTGATCTAATTTAAGTTCTGTAAGTTTTGGATTGCTTTCCGTTGTGTCGATGTTACGCTGTTGCTTTGCTGTCACATTCAATTTAGCCGAACGCGCTAGGTCTTCTGCGTGATCATATTTAGGCGTTCATCAAACTAAACATCAAAAAACAGATTTTTTCGACAAGTATAAGTTTTAAAATGTATTTAAAAAGGTTGCTTAACTTGTCATACAGTAACAAATTATGTGTAATTTCTCGTCTTTTTTTTCCTTGCCACGCTAAATCTCAAAATGAAATAAGATCGCTGAACTTAGCCGTGGCTTCCGAGGCAGAATCTAATTTGTTATTTATTAGATTTAGTTATCAAAAATGTTTTGTGTAATATCTTTGTGTGCTGTTCTGTACATCTTGGCTTTAAAGTGTTACGAGGAATCATTTTAATGAATGTTTACACGTTGTCTTTCATATTAAGATAAAAACGCGTCCTCAGTTTCGTCTTTGTTCATCAGAAATGCAATAATGAATATTTCAGACAGAAATTTTAAAAAGCTCACTAATGATTGCAGGGTAGCCTACAGTAAGTGAGAGATTTTCTTGCGCAGGAACTGCATTCACGCACGGACATTCAAAGCAAAGCGATTAAGCATAATTTTAAAGGGAGTATCAACTTTTTATAAAATGCGGCTGTTATTTTTTTCCGGCATCTCGGGGCCCTTTCCAGCCCGAGGCCCTGGGCTTAAGCCCAGATAAGCCCATGCATTAATGCGGCCCTGCTAGTCCTGGATTAATATCCTAATGCGTAAATAACATATATTTATTTATGGCATAAATAAAAATCTAAAATTTTGACCTATAAAATTAATTGTTGGCTATTGCTACAAATATACCTGTGGTACTTATGACTGGTTTTTGTGATTCAGTCACATTTTATTTTAATCTAATTGATTATTTCAATGTTCCAGTCTTGACTCAACTGTGGGGTGGGAAGGCTAATGAATAATCTTTTAGCTTTCCATTTTGTATAATTTCTATATTGGAATTTTAGAGACAAATATAATTGCAATAACATTTACATACAAAAACTTTGAGAATATTTAAGTGAAAGGAATGTTATTTTTTAAAATATATATTAAAAAAACATTGTTTATATGAGTGATGTAACGGATTTGCCAGGTTTTTCCCTCACTCACTTCACCAGATCAAAATCACCCAATTACTAATCACGATCACCTGGCACACCTTATCATCTCTGCACCATTTAAGACTCTCACACACAAACACACTGTCCAGTGCTAGCTATGTTTGTATGTATGCTGCATGGACTAATCTGACTCTATCTACCAGAGGCTTCCAGTCATTGTCGTCATCTGTGTTGGATATTTGGATACTCTGGAATACACCTGTGACTGGGTGGTGTGTTTGTGCCTGCTCTTCACCTGGACTTTCATTTTTTACCATTACAATTTACCACAACTTTTAATAAACACTTTGATTTTACTCTCTGCCTCAGTTGTCTTCTGTCCCTGACAAGTGACTTGAATGTTCCTCTAAAAATGTTTTGAATAATGTTCTTATAACCAAAAAACCTTCAGCAAAGTTTTTATAATTTAATGCAAACGTTAGGAAAACGTTAATATAATGGGGATGAAACATTTATTTGAACATTTATTTGAACATTTTTATAACAAGACTGGAACATTATAAAAACTTTCTAATAATGTTATCATAACCAAACAATAAAGTTTATAAAAATATCAAAACGTAGTTTTTAACTTTCTAAGAACGTTTAGAACCTAATGTTTTTGTAACCTGTTACAAACGTTAGAAAAACTTTCTGAGAACATTAATGTCACGGAGTGACTTCGACGGGGCGGAACCTAAGTGAGAGCGGAGAGGTTCCACCCGGACCCGTTTGTACAAACACCAATACTTCTGGGTTTCCCGGGATCCCCGAAATCACAGAAACGAGGCACAGCTGCACCAACAACGTGGCGAAGGTTGATTGGGTGAGTCACGCTGGGGAAAGGGGTATAAAAGGGGAAGTTAGAAGAGACAAAGGTGTGGTTGGATTTGGATTGCGTTGGGCAGACGCAGGGAAATCTCCGCTGGGTTGAATTGTGGATACAGGAAAGCGGCATTGGGCGAATGCTGGAGACCTGCAAAGAGAGACACAGTTAGAGTCGACAAAGGGTGACCATCAGAGTGATATGAACGTTTCAAACAATCGGATTACTGTTGTGTTTACATGAAGGCTTTGGCGAGTCGTCCCCACGGAGCCGCTTGCATTTGAGGACGCCTAGAAGAGGAGGAATTAGAAGGAGAGCTCGATCAGAGACAACGCAGTCGTGAGTAATCGCAAGCACCGCTGTATAAGAAATCGGCATATTGTTAAAGGAGTGTGTGTTCTGTTTATGCGCGGACCCACCAGGTGTGTGACGGGTGGGTGAGCCGGAAGACGAGTGTTGTGCTGGTATTGGACCGCGAGGCTTCCAAGCCCGGTTGGGACATCGTTGGCGTGACAAGCTAGACCTTACTCCCTTACCTAGAGCTGGTCTTGCCAAGAGAGGAGTACGGACCTTAATTATTCACTGGAGTGTGTGCTGTGCAGTGTGAGAGTGATCTTTTGACGTGAGTACACAAAATTTGTAGTGTGGTGCCCTGTCCTTGCTGTTTGTACTCCCCTCAGGGAAAATTAGCCTTCTGTGGAGACCATCAGGAGCCGCTACGCCGACGTACGCCCGGCCAAAATTCAACACGCCACGGACGACGTCCTGTAGGAGCCAGCTGGAGCCCCGGGGAAGGTACTGAGAGGAAATTAGTAGGCTTACTTGACACCCAGCGGCAGAGGAGACGCCAAGGGGGGGACAGAGGGTCCGGGTGCTGCATGTGGCAAGTGTATATTAACAACTGCTATCTCGTCTAGATCTTCGCCTGCCCTAGGAGAAAGGGAAGGGGACGTGTGGACTCTGTTAGTCTGAATTCACCGATAGCGAGGCGCCATCGCGCCGGCCGCAGCCTATTGCCAGGAGGAACTCCCGCCCCCGTGTCTTGCTACAAGTGATGGTGTGGTGATGTATAGCCTCATTTCCATATTTTCTCCAGTGCCAAGTTTCCACTCAGAATAACCCGAACGCCCAGAGATATCCGTAGAAGGAAGATACTAACTGTGTTACGAGCAGTGATGGGAATAACGGCGTTATAAGTAATTGGCGTTAGTAACTGCATTATTTTTTTCAGTAACGAGTAATCAAATAAATTACTGTTTCCCCCGTTATAACGCCGTTATCGTTACTGACATTAAAATGCGGCGCGTTACTAAAATTGATCTTACTGTAGTGATTTTCAGCCGCGTATGCTCACTCTCTCCAAACACTGTTTTTCTCTTGTGTGTGTTATGAGAAACATAACGAATGATGATTGGCTTAATTTCCATCGGTAGCCAACCAGAGGCAGAGTTCACAAAAAGGCCCGCCCACACGCGCAGTCCAAGTCAGAGGAGCGAGCAGCAGTGTTAAAAAGTCTGAGCAACTTGGTCACTTTGTCGCTAGATTTAGCAACTTTCTATCACTTTAGCGACTTTATAGGACAAATCTAGCTATCTTTTCTGGCGTGGTTGGAGACTTTTGTAGACTGACATGAAAATACGCGTCGTTTTGTCTTCTCAACGAGCAGCGGTGCTGATGCTGACTGTGCCCCATCTCAAAGCACTGACATGCAGCCCGGTCATCGCGCATCAATCACAACGAAAACACCGGCGACAGGGCGATGGCAAGTACAACAAGCTCAAAGGTAGCGGTCACAAACACGAAGTATAAAGCACTACTTTTCTATTGTTGAGGTGAAAGGCAAGAATGTTTGTGTAATGTGCAACTTATGCCCATGAAGAAAAAGTCCTTCCACGTCTGTGGCAAGTAATTCTGATCTAATAAAGCACCTCACATCGTCACATGCTGCCACAAAATTAGTGATTTCTCTTTAGTATCCATTTTATTAATTTAACATATTTAATTTTGTAAGGGGCATTCAAGTTATTTGAAATGTTAATTTTTTTTAAGTAACGCAGTAATTACTTTTCCTGGTAATTAATTACTTTTATAATAATGTAACGGAGTTACTAACTCAGTTACTATTTGTGAGAAGTAATTAGTAACTATAACTAATTACTTTTTTAAAGTAACGTTCCCAACACTGGTTACGAGCTAAAGCTAAGCTTACCCATCACGCCCCGAGCGCTCAGAGATATCTGTGGAAGGAAGATACTTACCCCCTGCCACATACTACATATATACAGACACACACCAGATACTTTATTAGGTTTAGACTTATTTGGTTGTCTTTTCTTGTTATTAGGTACCACCATGTCGACATGGAAATGGACCGGACACCATGCGTGGTGCATCCCATACAACTTGTGGTCCACATGTTGCAGAAAGAGACAACTGTCAAAAGAGTCCTCGATAAAGCTATGTTTGTGGTAAAACTCTTTCGCAAGTCCTCAGTTGCAACACAGAGGTTTTTGGACCAGTGTGGTGTTATTGTTGTAAATGACTGCCCCACACGCTGGTCAAGCACATTCAACATGGTCACACGACTACTCACAGTCAAAGATGCAGTCTGTCAAATCACAAATGACATGGGATGGGACAGTTTGCTTACAAGTGAGTGGCAAAAGCTTTCATCATTGCATGACCTACTGCTGCCTTTTGCGGGACACACTAAAACTCTCCAGAGTGACACCACATGTCCCTAGTTGTTCCTGCTCTCTTTGATCTGCTGAGCCACCTAACGGAATTTGCAGAGAAAACTCTGTACAGAGACCTTGCCACTCTTGCAGAGAAAATTAGATCAAATCTGAACCAGCGTTTTGCTTGCCTCTTGGATTCAACCGATGAAAAGTTCTCAGCACTTGCAGCAGCTGCCTGCTTTGTCAATCCAACTGTCTGTGAAATCCTTGTTAATGTTGATGTGGCTGATGGAAAATCCATGAACTGCTGAAACCGGCAGAAGACTATGTGGTTAAATGCACTTTCCCACACACAAGACAGGAGGACCAGTATGAAGATGATGCGGAAGAAAAGGTAATAGATGAACAAGAAGCAGCGACATCCTCAAAGCAGCCGGTGTTTAGGTTCCTCCCAAAATGCCGCACAACAAGGCCTAAACAGAAAACCTCTGCTACCAGCATCAGGCAGCAGATCATAAATTACAAGGATGAACTTTCACATCCCATCACTGCAGACACAGGAACAGACTTCTGGCTGGAAAAGAGTGACAGTTTTTATCACATTTTATCACATTTTATTATCACATGCATTAGACTTGTTGGCTATTCCAGCTTCTCAAGCTTTTGCAGAGAGGGTATTCAACATCACAGGTGATCTCACAAGAGGACAGCGCAACAGAGGAAGGGTCACATGGAGCGAAGTGCTATCCTTAAAATGAGCAGAAACAAATAGAACTAATAATATAATAATAATTCATTATATTTATATAGCGCTTTTCTCAGTACTCAAAGCACTTTACATATGAACGGGGGAATCTCCTCAACCACCACCAATGTGCAGCATCCACCTGGATGATGCGACGGCAGCCATATTGCGCCAGAACGCCCACCACACACCAGCTTAATAGTGGAGAGGAGACCAAGTGATATAGCCAATTAGTATGAATTAGAACTGTTGTAATCACTACATAGAGGGGACATAGATGTGGTGTCACTCAATGATGTGTGGTGTCCTGTTCACTTCCGGTGTGAGAACGCTGGCGCGTTTGTGCTGGCGCTTCACGCTGGTTACGCGTTGGTTTGGTGTTTTTTTTGTTTTTTTTGTCGGCTGATCCGTTTCTGGACATTTTCCTACTGGATATACTTTCTTTTTTGGATATGCTTCTACTGCTAGTCAACATAAATTGACTATTTTCTGGATTGTTTTCACTCACTTAAGAACTGTTTGACTGACCTGTCATTTTTGGGATCCTGTCACACTGATCGGCTGCGAGCCCTCTCCATTCCTTTGCATATCCTTGCGACATCTGATACTGTGAGTATTTACTCTCTTTATCAATTTGTTTTGTCATTTCTCGGTATGTTCGGGTAGCCGTCCCGTATGTGGTTTGTGTGGATTGTAGAGTTGAAATGGTTCTGGCTAACGTCAGTCACACTGATAAGTTGTTTTGTGGGTCCCACCGGATTTTGGTCATGTTGACACGTATTAATATACATGTTTTGCTCATTGGGCTTTTTTGTTGTTTCTGGCTGACATTAATACAGTAAAGTCACCAGAGATGGCTCTGCAATTTTCTTCTGCCCAACTCAGAACCTTAAAAAGTTCTGCACGCTTGCCTTCGGATACATATAAATAGTGTGCGCTGCTTGTAATTTTACGCCGACCTCATTACATACACCGTTCACGAAAGAAACTTTGGACGTATCACTGCTCGTCTTCAAATAATATTCCGGTTATCTGTTCCAACACCAGCGCAACTAGAAAACTACAACAGGAAAACTGTATGATCAACTTTGAAAATCTGAGATCAGTATGCATCGATTCCGCCCTTGTATGTGCCAAATTTCATCATCGGAAATGCGATGTGCCCTACTGAACACTCGCTCTTTAACGGATAAAGCATTGGTGCTAAATGACATTATCACTGACACAAATCTGGACATACAGTCTTGTTCAAAATAATAGCAGTACAATGTGACTAACCAAAATAATCAAGGTTTTTAGTATATTTTTTATTGCTACGTGGCAAACAAGTTACCAGTAGGTTCAGTAGATTCTCAGAAAACAAATAAGACCCAGCATTCATGATATGCACGCTCTTAAGGCTGTGCAATTGGGCAATTAGTTGAATTAGTTGAAAGGGGTGTGTTAAAAAAATAGCAGTGTGGCATTCAATCACTGAGAAATCAATTTTGTGAAGAAACAGGTGTCAATCAGGTGGCCCCTATTTAAGGATGAAGCCAACACTTGTTGAACATGCATTTGAAAGCTGAGGAAAATGGGTTGTTCAAGACATTGTTCAGAAGAACAGCGTACTTTGATTAAAAAGTTGATTGGAGAGGGGAAAACCTATAAAGAGGTGCAAGAAATGATAGGCTGTTCAACTAAAATGATATCCAATGCCTTAAAATGGAGAGAAAAACCGAGACGTGGAAGAAAACGGAAGACAACCATCAAAAATGGATAGAAGAATAACCAGAATGGCAAAGGCTCAGCCAATGATCACCTCCAGGATGATCAAAGACAGTCTGGAGTTACCTGTAAGTACTGTGACAGTTAGAAGACGTCTGTGTGAAGCTAATCTATTTTCAAGAATCCCCCGCAAAGTCCCTCTGGTAAAAAAAAGGCATGTGCAGAAGAGGTTACAATTTGCCAAAGAACACATCAACTGGCCTAAAGAGAAATGGAGGAACATTTTGTGGACTGATGAGAGTAAAATTGTTCTTTTGGGTCCAAGGGCCACAGGCAGTTTGTGAGACGCCCCCCAAACTCTGAATTCAAGCCACAGTACACAGTGAAGACAGTGAAGCATGGAGCATGATATGGGCATGTTTCTCCTACTATGGTGTTGGGCCTATTTATCGCATACCAGGGATCATGGATCAGTTTGCATATGTTAAAATACTTGAAGAGGTCATGTTGCCCTATGCTGAAGAGGACATGCCCTTGAAATGGTTGTTTCAACAAGACAATGACCCAAAACACACTAGTAAACGGGCAAAGTCTTGGTTCCAAACCAACAAAATTAATGTTATGGAGTGGCCAGCCCAATCTCCAGACCTTAATCCAATTGAGAACTTGTGGGGTGATATCAAAAATGCTGTTTCTGAAGCAAAACCAAGAAATGTGAATGAATTGTGGAATGTTGTTAAAGAATCATGGAGTGGAATAACAGCTGAGAGGTGCCACAAGTTGGTTGACTCCATGCCACACAGATGTCAAGCAGTTTTAAAAAACTGTGGTCATACAACTAAATATTAGTTTAGTGATTCACAGGATTGCTAAATCCCAGAAAAAAAATGTTTGTACAAAATAGTTTTGAGTTTGTACAGTCAAAGGTAGACACTGCTATTTTTTTGAACACATCCCTTTCAACTAATTGCCCAATTGCACAGCCTTAAGAGCGTGCATATCATGAATGCTGGGTCTTGTTTGTTTTCTGAGAATCTACTGAACCTACTGGTAACTTGTTTGCCACGTAGCAATAAAAAATATACTAAAAACCTTGATTATTCTGGTTAGTCACATTGTACTGCTATTATTTTGAACAAGACTGTACTATTTTTGACTGAAACCTGGCAGGTGCCAAATGACCTTTTTAACTTAAATCTCTTAACTCCACCTGGGTACACACATTTCTCCCAACCTCGGCTCCATTGTAGAGGTGGGGGGCTGGCTGTAGTTTGTCGTGAAAATGTCAAAATATCTAGGATTGAGTTTCATGACGTTGTTTCTTTTGAATATCTTGCATTGAAAATGACTGGCATAACTTCTGTGGCTGTAATCTTAATCTATCGATTTTTTCTCTGAGATTAGTGAGTTACTTACTCTTGTCTGTGCTAGTTATTCTTCTGTGATTTTTCTTGGTGATTTTAATATACATGAACACACTGTGCATTGTAATGAACTGATGTCTGTTCTGGATTGTTTCATGTAACTTTTCCTACTCACTCCAAGGGTCATATACTAGATCTTATATGTACATCTGGCTTAAGTAATATTCTTGTTAGTGGTACTGATTTTGCATTTTCAGACCACAAACTTCAAAATTTCAGTTTTAGTTTTCCTACAACCACATTGCTTATGAAAAAAATGCTCACTTATCGTAAAATCTCTTCTGTGGTTCCATCTGTTATTTCTGATTCAATAAGGTCTTCTACTTTGTCAGACTGTTTATTATCCAACTGTCCATCTGAAATTTGCAGTATTTATAATAATTCAATCTCCCAAATATTTGACAAACATGCTCCTGTTAAAACTAGACTGGTTCCATCTACACATGTTTCACCCTGGTTCACCCCGGAACTTCGAGCAATGAAAGCTATGGGACGTCGTTTGGAAAGACTGTCCAGGAAAACTGGACTCATTGTGCACTCATTGGCTTTGAAAGAACATTTGCTTAATTACCGTACAGCCCTTAATGCTGCAAGATCCTCATACTTCTCTTCCACTATCAAAAATTCTATGTGCAGACCCAAATCTCTGTTTGCTACAGTATGGTCAACAAGCTCACTAACCCCCCACAACATGTTATTTCTGGCTCTGAGACGATTGTGAATAATTTTTCTCATTTATTTTCAGACAAGCTGAAGTCAATCACTGACTCTATTTCTAAAGACACCTCCACAACTGACTCAAATGCACACTTGATGTTGATTGACGCAGTTCACTCTACAAACTCTCTCACTGCTTTTACTCTCACCACTTCTGCTGCCATAAATGATCTAATTGTGAAGTCTAATTGTACATCCTGCCAGCTAGACCCAATACCCACTGTTTTGCTTAAGAAGTGTGTTCCTGAGGTTGAGCCTTTTATAACACATATAATAAACTGTAGTTTAATATCGGCCATCGTTCCAGCAGAATTAAAAATGGCTGCAGTGACCTCGATTCTCAAAAAAACAGGGCTTGACCATCTAAACATGAACAACTACAGGCCAATCTCAAATTTACCCTTCTTAAGCAAAATTCTTGAAAAAGAAGTGGCTTCACAATTAAGATCTTACTTAAGGGAAAATTGCCTTTTTGAACCTTTTCAGTCAGGTTTTCGCACTTCAAATAGCACAGAAACAGCCCTTCTTCGTGTGATTAATGATATTCTTATGTCCATGGATTCAGGGTTAGTAAATATTCTTATTCTTCTCGATCTAAGCTCTGCTTTGGATACGGTCTGTCATGAAATACTTATCACCCGCCTTTCTAATATCGGTATCACTGGTTCAACTCTTTCCTGGCTCATTTCCTACATCAATGACAGAAAATACTATGTAACTATACAAGGGCATAAATCTGCCATTGCTCCAGTCTCACAGGATGTTCCTCAAGGATCAGTTTTAGGTCCACTTTTGTTTATCATTTATATCTCTCCGCTTGGTGACATCATACGCATGCATGGACTCCAGTTTCATTGCTATATTGATGACATCCAAATCTATCTTACCACCAGCTCTGATAGGCTATCCCTGCCTGACTCGCCCACAGCATGTATCAGGGACATAAAGCACAGAATGTCCTTGAATTTTCTCAAAATCAATAACAACAAAACTGAAATATTGGTGATTGGCACAACTACCTCAGTTAAAAGAATGGACCTGTCCATTGAAATTGATGGGGTTCATGTTAAGCCTTCTTCAACCATCCGTAATCTTGGTGTCTTATCTGACTCCACTCTATCTTTTGCCTCTCATATTTCTTCTGTTGTTGAAAAATCATTTTTTCATCTCCGAAACATTGCCCGTCTTCGACCTTCTCTCACTTTAGGTGACACTGAAATTTAAACCCATGCATTGATCACATCACGTCTGGACTATTGCAATGCACTGTTTCTTGGTCTGCCTAAAAAACTCATAGAAAGGTTACAGTATGTTCAAAACTCTGCAGCAAGAGTTCTCCCCTCCACCAGGCGTTCTGCTCACATTACACCACTACTGCATGATCTTCACTGGCTACCTGTGGCGTCACGCATTCACGTTAAGATATTGCTTCTCACATTTAAGGCATTACATGGTCTTGCACCTCTTTACCTGCCTGACCTTCTCTGCCCCTATTCTCCTGCCCGGTCCCTCAGATCATCTGAGCTTGGTCTTTTGTCCATTCCCCGTTTTCGTCTGTTCACCGTAGGTGATAGGTCCTTTAGTGTCCTTTAATGCACCCAAACTATGGAATTCCCTACCCCTTTCACTTCGTACAATACCAACTTTGTCTACATTTAAGGCCAAACTTAAAACATATCTCTTCACTAGTTATTATGGATAATGTTGTTAAATCTGCTCTAATGTGTTTGTATTCTGTATATGGTCTTATGTGTTGTATTGTATAGGTGTAGGTGTTAATGTACTGTATTATACTATGTGAAGCGGCCTTGAGCCATGGAAAGGCGCTATATAAACAAAACTTCTTCTTCTTCTTCTACTACTACTATTTACAGCATTTGCTGTAGTAGTATATGCACAACCTGAATCTTACTGATTTGGTTTTAGTTTTTTGTTTAATTTGAGTGCAGAGATTATTTTGTTCCATGCAATAATGGCATTACAGCTTAGCATGTAATTCACTTTATTTTGAGTTGAGCTCATTGATACTAGCTCATTGATACTACTTTTAACAGAAGAAAATTTAATTTTACGTGCAATGACATTACAACCAATGCATATTTTCTTTTACATGTGTTTTGTTGTTCTTTTCAAATGAACATTAAGGAAATATTTATTTGGTAGTGTGTGCCATCAATGGCATTACAACTTTTGTTCTTATTATTTTTGAGAATTGCACTTTATTTTTATATTTTTGCACTTAAAGTTTTTGATTTTGAAGTTCAGAGTTAGGTGATTATCTGTTTTCATAATATTCGACCATGTATATTTTTCAAGGAGAGTGGTCTTATGCTTATTTTATGTGAGCTCTTTGATATTTACGAATAAAGTAAAATGCATGTTTTGCATTACAACAGTTAAATAAGTCTGTATTGCATATTCAGATCTTAATACCATTGCATAGCAAACTGATGGATTCTTCCAATGACCGGAAATTCAGCAGAAACATTGTCAATTAAGTCCACTGTAGATTAGACTTAAACTAGACTAAGACTAAAATATTTCAGATGACTAAAATAAGACTAAAACTAAATGGTGTGTTATTCAAAAGACTAAGACTAAATCAGAATTTGCTGATTGATTGAATGATTGAAGGCTTGTGGTACCATCACAGAGAGGAACAAAATCGCATTCCAGAACATTTTTATTCACTGCTGCTTGCTGGTGGAATTATCTTCCCCCGGGGAATAAACACACAAGCAATAACAGATATTTATCATGCAACATAATCTAGTATTAGCATTAAAGTGTCTCATCACTCATGTACTATTGTAACCTGTACATCAACATAAACAATATCTTGGCCCCTTTTTAGCTTTATCTTTCCTGCTCAAATCCTGGATTTCTCTCTTTGGTACCCCCATGTCACTCCCTTCAACTTTTATCTACTACTTCTTCTTTGAGCTGGAATTATTCCAATGTCCCACCCAAACACTCTCTGCCCTTGGAGTGGAGAGTTCAGAGGCGCATATCTCCGTGCACTCCACTCTGCTTAAGACTTCTCTACTCAATAAGCTCAGCTCCCTGCTGGGAGTCCCATTGATTCCCTGCTTTGGGTCAATTGTTTACATTTGGAGAGAGGAGGAGGGGGGTAGAGTAAGTGGGGCCACCCTAACCACACCCCGTGCATTGAATATGGCCTAGCAGGTGTAAACATTCAGCACTTGTCTCCCCATGTGTGGGCAGTTATGATTCCCAGGTAGTCATGAAGAATGCCTCAGAGGAATTAAGAAATTATCAGAAAAACAAAGATGAATGAAGAGAGGGATTGCGAGAGGGATATTAGGATGAAGAGGGTATAATGATATGGAGAGCAGGACCAGGGGCCCGTTTCAATAAGGAGGTTCAACCAACTCTGAGTTTAAACTTGAACTCTGAGTTGACTTACTCTGAGATAGGAAACTCTGAGTTTTCGGTTACAGAACAGCTGATCTGAGT